>NC_051063.1:181857085-182157085 GCF_004664715.2 Peromyscus leucopus
GGATAAAGCACAGGGACAAATAGCCAAACGAATGGAAGCACAGGATCTATGAACCAAAGGCTGAGGGGCCCCCAACTGCATCAGGCCCCTGAACGGGTGAGACAGTCATTTGGCTTGATCTGTTTGGGAGGCAGCCGTGTGTTGGTGCCGGGTCTGGGCTTGTTGCATGAGTTGGCTGTTTGAATCCTGGGACTTATGCAGGGACACTTGGCTCGGTCTGGGAGGGGGGACTGGTCCTGGCTGGACTGAGTCTACCAGGTCGATCCGGTCCTCAGGGGAGACCTTGATCTGGAGGAGGTGGGAATGGGGGTGGGATGGGGGGAGGGGGAGGGGGCGAGAGTAGGAGAACAGGGGAATCTGTGGCTATTATGTTGAACTAAATGATGTTGTAAAATAAATTTACTTAAAATAAAAAAAAAAAACTTTTTGAACTTAAAAAAATGAGCTAAAACTACAAAAAAAAATAAAAAAAAATAAAATTAGTAATTGTCTTTTTCTTTTCTTTCTTTCTTTTTTTTTAAACAAGAACCTTAAATCTAATCTCCTTTGCTTAGCCTTTTCTTAACCCTTGAAAATAACTTGTAACCAACCCCCCTAAATACTGAAAATTATCCCAGACCCAAAACCCATTAAAAAGACCAAAAAACCACCCGCCCCACACCACCTGTTTGGGAATGTGGGCGTCGTATTCTTAAAATTGCTTCCTGCTGGGTATGGGCGAAGTTTTCTTTATCCTGAAAGAAAAATTTTAGGTTAATTGTCAAATTCTAGGAAAGGTAACTATATGCTTCAGTATCCAGTCTGTGTATAATGCCAAAGTTCAGGGTTTATCTCAAGTCCTTATTCAAGCAGTCTTTGAGACTGGATCATCTCAGCTAGTCATCTCAAAATTGCTCTGAGCACCTTGTAGTTCAAAGCTGATCTGTGGATGATGTTTGTCAGCTTAATGATATTATTATTGTCCACGTGGAATTGTTGTTGTTGTGGGGCCCCATCTTCTTTCTGGAGACTTCAGTTGATGTTAGGCCTGGCCATGATTTCCTGCAGAAAACTGATAAGAGACTCGAACACAAAAACATATATATGCAGCTAGCCTTTTTTCTAGAATTAGTTAGTACTCTATATGACCATTCATATCTTAACAACGTTTAAAATGTGTATATATGTATATATATTAATCTTGTAAATTTTGATATAAAATTTTTACTTTAAGAAAAGTTTAAAGAATCAGAATAGAATCAAAGAGTTGAGATTAGTAATAGAATAGTCCCTTAATTAATTTTGCCTTTGTCCTGTACCATAGCAGAAGATGGCTCTTTTATTCTGGCATGATACAGGGAGTTTGTATTTTCCTTTTAACAACATGCTTGAGTTTAAAGAAGGAGAGAGCCATTCTCCAACTCCAAAGTCAGCTTTAAATTTTAATTGAACTGGGACTATTAGAAGACCAATAGTGTTAAATCTTTAGAGAAAAGCAGAAACAAACATTTAGGAAGACATAAACTTTTTTAGATAATATATACCCATACACCTTTTCATTCTGTTTCTTGGGATAGATGATTTGTCCCTTTTCTTCAGTTGTCTCATTTGTCCAGTGTTCTTCAGATTCCTTAACCTTCATTCTCCTAAAAGACAAAAACAAAAACCTTTCCCCAAGACTAATTTTGGGGATGTTTCCTTTTGGCAAGTTATTATCTGATTAAATGAAAAGGCATGTGTTATTGATACCAGTTAGTTTAAATTGGATGTTCCTGCTGGTTGATGAACTATCACCTCCTCTAATTAAGAGGTCTCTCTTGTTCAAATCAAACCTTTATCAATTTTGATGGTACCCACAGCTTATCTTCTCCTGTAGAAACAAAAGCAAAACCTCGTCCCCAATGTAATATATACCCTGGTTTCCATTCTGAGGTCAGCACATCCTTAAAGTATATAGGCTGATTTAATTCTGTAGTTTTTTCTATTATCCAATGTCTCTCTGCAGCTGTTGTTCCTTTCTCATTGGCATTCAGAAAATTCAAAGTTAGAAGAGCATTATGCAGTCTATTTCTGGGGTTTTTGTTACCCATTTCTGTTTATTTAGCATATCCTTTAGAGTTCTGTTTGATCTTTCTATAACTGCTTGACCTGTAGGATTATGTGGTATGCCTGTAATATGCTTTATATTGTAATAAGCAAAAAACTGTTTCATTTTAACAGAGACATATGATGGAGCATTGTCAGTTTTGATTCGTGCAGGTATACCCATGATGGCCATAACTTCTAGCAAATGAGTGATTACAGAATCAGCTTTTTTCAGAACTCAAAGCAGTTGCCCATTGAAATCCTGAATAAGTATCGATAGTGTGGTGTACATATTTCAATTTTCCAAATTCTGCAAAGTGAAACACGTCCATCTGCCAGATTTCATTTCTCTGAGTACCCTTTGAGTTACATCCTGCTGGTAGTAGCATTTGATTGTAGAAGGAACAAGTAGGACATTTCTTTACTATTTCTTTGGCTTGTTGCCAGGTTATGGAAAAATCCTTTTTTAAACCTTTACTATTGACATGATGTTTTTTATGAAATTCTGAGGCTTCCAGCACATTTCCTATCAATAATTTATCAATCTCATCATTGCCTTGTGCTAGAGGGCCTGGCAGACCAGTATGGGATCGAATGTGAGTTATATATAAAGGATGATTCCGGCTAGCTCAGTCGGTAGAGCATGAGACTCTTAATCTCAGCGTCGTGGGTTCATGCCCCACGTTGGGCGCCAGATGTAGATGTAACTAACCGTCTTATTAAATAAGAAACACAGAAACAATGTAAAAGAGAAAGCCGAGAGGTCAGAGCTCAGAGCTAAAATCTCACCCTTCTGCCTGCGGTGTCCCAGCTTCCCGAAAGAGACCTATTTCCTGTCTGTTCATCTATTTATAGTATTTTGTTCTGCCTTCTCATTGGTTGTAAACTCAAACACATGACTGCCTTGTCACTGTCTGAATGTACAGCCCCCTAGGCCTTAAAGGCATATGTCTCCAATGCTGGCTGTATCCCTGAACACACAGAGATCTATGGGATTAAAGGTGTGTGCCACCACCGCCACACTCTTGCTATGGCTCTAATAGCTCTGACCCCCAGGCAACTTTATTTATTAACATACAATCAAAATCACATTTCAGTACAATTAGATTACCACCACAATAGATGGTGTGGATGAGGGGATGGGCCAACCCACAGCCCTGGGTTGTGGCTGAGTTGGTTATCCCACTAGCTTTCTCTCATCCTCAAATCTAGGATTAGCTCTCCAGGACCAACCTGCTTAGATCACCAGTTCTAAGTATTGAGCATCCAGGAGTAGGTCTCCTCTCATGGTCTAAGGGCCTGCTCAGGCACACCTACACCACCAGGGACAGCTCAACTGTGTTGTGGGTATAGGAGCTACTTTGTCCAATGATGCATCTAGTAGAGGCAGGTCAGTTCCCTTGTTCCCATAACTTCAAAGACAGCACTCCCACCTGCCACAGGCTTTGAGAGGTGTGTGTGTTGGGGGGGATTCTCTCCATTGCCCACAATACCATACAGCAGGTTAGGGGCAAGAACAGAACTCTCATAATCACATTCTTGAGGCAAGCTCACCTATGCCACTACCAGCATGGTCACCTCTACTGTGTTGCCCAGGCAAGATTCAGTGCCTACTCTTCTGAGTGTTGCATCTGGTGAGGGACTGGGGTTTCTCACTCATGCACTGCAGGTGGAAAGGGGTAAGAAAGACAGGGAGGGCATCTTTTGCTTATCGACTCCACCACGTGACAGATTAGGGTATGGAGTCAGCTCTTCCACTCTCGGTCTTCCAGGGCAGGCTTACCTATACCTCTACCATACAGTCAGCAGTAATGGGGTACCCAGGTGAGGTGAAGGACCTGCTATCCTGAATGCTGAAGCTGGTAAGGAGGCAAGGCCAGTTCATCCACTCTCATGCACCAGGGCATGAGACAACAAGGGGCAAATGGCAAGAGGGGGCATCTCTCCCCTACCCACATCACCACATGACATATGAGTAGTATGACCAGCTCTCCAGCACTCCTATGCTCATGCCCTTAGGGTTTGTCCACTCTCTCCATTGCCAACAGAGGCAGCTTTAACGTGTTGCCTAGGTGAGGTGAAGGACCTGATCTCCATAGTGCTACCGCTGGTGAGATGCTGGGTCAGATCATCAGTTCTCATGATGTCAGGGACACATCTCCCATCTGCCACAGGGGCTGAGAGATGTGATGGGAGGATATCTATCCCACACTCAAACCACCATATGACAGATGAGGGGTGGGACCAGATTTCCCAAAATCCCATTTTTGGCCCTATATCACCTGTGCACCTGTCAACAGGGTCAGCTCTACTATGCTGCCTAGGAGAGGTACAGAGTCTATACTCATGAGTGCTGCTGTGGTTCTGAAGCTAGGTCAACGCTCCTGCTTCCCTCTGGTGGTAAAGTATGAGTGGGGAGGGCATCTTTCCCTTGCCGATGACACCACATGGCAGACAAGGGAGATAGGACCAGGTGTATGGTGATATTTTTTGTGCTCTAAAAAATAAAGATTGTCTGAAAATCAGAAGGAAGAGTTAGCCACTACTTAACCATAGAGGTCTGGAGGTCTGTACAGACAACAGGAAGTGACAGAGCTGGGTGAAGAGAGGAAGCACTAAGGTAGGGTGGAGAGAGGAGCTCACTCTCTTTAGGAAGAGGATTTCATAAGGGTAAGAACTAGTGGCTTGCTGCTATGAGACTCTAATCTTTCAGCCTTTACCCCCAATATGTGGCCTGAGGTTTGTTTTGTTTTTTTCATTATAAGACCTTTTAAGATTTCTTTTACACAGTCTTCCTAATTTCATGTCCTCAGCAGCAGTGCACCCAGACCTTGCCAATGGGGTCAGCTCTGTCATGGTGCCCTGCCAAAGTACAGGACCTCGTCTCTCAAGTGCTGTAGCCTAGGATGGTTATGACCAGTGTTCAGCCAGCGAGGGGTGGGTCCACCTCTGTGCAGCCCTATTCTCTCGACTTTTGGTCATAACAGGAACCACAGACATCAACATAGTCCATGGCTGCTGCAGGGCCATGGGCCCAGACCTGGCCCTTGGCTACAGCTCAGACCTAGACAGCACTAGAGTCCCAGGTGGCAAACATGCCACCCACTTCAGCCCATCCTCACTGTCTTCACTTCCTCAAATCTACCTCTCCATAGGACATAAACAATTCTTTCTCTCTATCTTCCATACCCCACCATATATTTCCTCACCATAAAATACCCTATCTACTCAGGACCTTGTAGTACCCCCAGATCAGAATGTGTATCATTGTCTCCTGCAGAGTTTTATTGGTCCTAGGCAGGTTCCTGCTTTCTCCTCTGGACCTGAGGCAGAGAACCCTGAACCAGAATATAGATCTTTTGTAGAATCTTTTTTAATTCAGTGCTTAAAAAAGAAAAACAAAGATTTTCTGGCATCTAATAACAAAATTATGTGATTTTTGTCTTTGAGTCCATCTATGTGATGCATTACATTTACTGATGACTATATGTGAAAATATCCTTGAATCTTTGGAAAGATTGAGATGTTGTTTCATTTTTAAACTAAAAAAAAACTTCCTTGTACTAAATTAAAGAAAATATAGAGTACTAAAGAGCTGCAATGTAAGAGCCAATCAAAAGAACACTTGCCAAGGAGTCCCAGTCAATGTACATTTAGCTGAACTTGGACAGAAGGTATAATAGCCATGTTGCAGTCATGGATCTTTACTTAAGGCTTTATATTGTCACTAGAAATTATATTACTATGTCCCTATGCACCAGAAGAAAAAGAAAAGAAAAAATTACAGAATAGAGTAGAAAATTAATTATTTTTATGTCCTTGGTCATCACTCATGGATCCATTGACCTGCCCATCTGTAATACTACCTTTATTAGTTTCTTTTCTGAATGGTATCCAGGAGTTACATTTACATCCATTTGCATATATACATGTAGACATTACAGGATAGTGTCTTACTTGGGTTTTATATTGCTTCAACAAAACACCATGACCAAAAAACAAGTTGGAGAGGAAAGGGCTTATTTGGCTTATGCTTCAGCATTGCTGTTCATCACTGAAGGAAGTCCTTATCATTTACTAAAGAAATGTAACTTTTATATTGCCTAGTGGTTCTGTTGAATATAGATAGCTGTAAGAACAAAGGGGAAGGGAAGCCAACAATAGAAAATAGATAGAGAAGCATTGATGAACCCAGAGATCAAATGAGAAATAAGTTACCATCCGAATATGTTCCTTTAGTAAGACCTAGTAGGACCCTGAGATAAAAATTAGCCCCCAAACCTTGATACTCTGTATCATTCTCTCTACAACCCTGGAACAGCCTGAAAGCTGGTCTTTCAGATAGCATTAGTACAGGAAGTAAACAGCACAGTATCCCAGAGACAAGCTAATGGAGAGTCCATGGAGGGGAGCTGCTTACTGACTTGCCTCCCATGGCTTCCTCATCCCACATTCTCAATAGAACCCAAGCCCAACAGTCAAGGGATGGCACCATCCACCATGGGCTGGGCCCTCTCCCATTGATCACTAAATGAGAAAAATGCCTTCTAACTGGATGTCATTGAGCCATTTCCTCAACTGAGGCTTCTTCCACTGATGATTCTAGCTTCTGTCAATTTGAGACCCTAACCTAGCCAGTTTAGATAGGATCAGCTTATAAAGGGGAACACAATTTATTTTTTTTTCTGAGTTTGGGTGACTGGCTTACTATTATCCATATAAATCCAACAATTTTCCTACATATCTTGAGATTTAATTATTTACTGTCATCAAATAATAGTTCTTTTTACATATGGTGACAAAATTAAGTACCAATTTATCAGCTTATGAATATGTAGATCCCTCCAATTTCTTTTCTCTAGTAAATGAAGCAGCAGTGAACTTGGATGGAAAATATCTCTATGGAATGATATGGAGTTCTCTGGGTATATGCAGTTGTTCCACTTTTAATTTTTCTAGAAACAATAAAACTAGTTAACATAAAGATTTTATTAATGGCTTCCAAATGTGTTTTGATGAAACACAAAGCATTATCATGGTGCTAAAGCAGATAAAGACAAAATAATAACAAAGAGAATTTATAGGTCACTGTCACTGATGATACAAAAGTTCTCAATAAAGCAGTAGCTAACCAGTTTCAAGATCATATCAAAACCATCATTCAATTTGAATTGATTTCTATAGAAGGTGAAATATATTAATATAATTGTTTGGTACTGGTAAAGGCTAAAGCAGTATTGATGGTACCAGGGCCCCTTGAAGTTCAAGTACATTGCCAGCTATGGATTCAGTTTTCCTTGCTATATGAATGTGGTACACAATGGTGTCTGTGACTTCACCAAGCAGTCATGATGCCCTGACAGGAGGAAAGCAACAAGAAGGGCAGATTTAATGACAACAGTTTTTGCTGGCTCCTTCAAACATCAGATGGGCACTGGGAAGACTCTCCCAGCTGCAAGTTCAAGAATGTAATGGATCTCAGCTCATCCAGTCTGCTGATTCACCAGATGACAAAATTCCCATACTCATTTTGGTTAATGCTAGAAACACTAGGTGCTACCTTTTTAACTTTCTGAATTGAATTTTTGAGTGTGATGGGTAAGTAAACAACCCGATATGAAGCAAAACATAGCATGTAAATACTTAAAATAAGATTAAAATATTTTATTCCTCATCCAGACCAAAATGATTCTAGATGAAATGGAATAATGATTCATAAGAACAAAGGGTCCAAAAGATGGAAAACATAGAGAAGTGAAGCGGGTAATGTACAGAAGCCACCAGTTTTGATTATGCAAAAAAGCAATGCAGTCTTGTAAGATGGAGGAGAGGGTATAAAAAACCAGAAAGGTAGCCACCAATGCCAGGATGTTCTGGGTGGCTCTGGACTCAGGGGAGGTTCTGCTAGAATCAGTAGTGCTGCGGATGTGTTGTACATTTTGCTTGTGTCTGTACAGAACAACAATAATGGAGCTGCTGGACCAAGTGATCATCACAGAAAAGAGGATTTCAGGACACACAAGTAATGCTACATAGAGTGAGTCACTGATTTCATCACTCCCTACAATTGAACAGTATACAAAATCTCATTTTCTTGTCATATTTTTGCTATTCCTTTCAATAAACGGGTACACAAAGAAAATGAAATTTATCAACATGTACAAGACCCAGAGAAGATCAATAAGCAGCCAATGTACTTTGCAGCTTTGAATTTATGGTCTTTACAACAGAATCCCCTTGGATTGATGGTGATGGCTTGGAAGACACTAAGGAGGCAAATGCTGCCAATGGACACACCTCGCCCAAAACTTTGCATGTACAATAGGAGCTGGCATCCGAAATTATTCACAAATTGCGTCAATCCCCAAACTGCCATTGTGTGGGGCACTCCTACAGAGAGAATGACCAAGGCATTGGATGCCATTAGGTGCATGAGAATCAAATCTGTGGGCTTTAGTTTGCATTCTCTGTAGTAAAGGACTAGATAGTAGAACATAAGAGAGAGATTTCCCAGAATTCCAGTGGTAATTTGTGATAAGAAAATGATTCTAATTGCCAGATTACATAAATTCATTTTGTCATTCAGCAAAATTTCCTTTTGAATATGGCCCTGCTGTTTTTCAGTCTATTGATAAAGACAATTATTTTCAGTTTAGATTGGTAAAAGAAGCCTTTAATTCATGCACCAACTCAGAGACTGAAGCAGAGAGTCTTTTTATCTCAGGAGATAAACATCAGCCCTGACCACTTAAATAGACCTCATCCCAAAATTTTGACAGGAGTAGTTACTTCCTATGTATGTTACTGTGAGATTGCTCAATAACTTAGAATGTAAAATTGATGGAATGAGATCCATTAAGTTTCAGAGAAAATGGTCATGCAGGACAACATGGTGTTGGCCTGTGAGAAACAACACAAAGTGACAGCCCATACAAACAAACATGATGTAAAACTTCTAAAATATATTGATTTGCTAGTTGTGGTATGAAAGAAATAAACTTTAATAATGACCACAAATGTTAAATATTTCAATTCTAAATGTATATTTCACATAGACTCATTAAAAATGTAATGAGAACTTTATAATACCACCAAGGATAGACACTTGCAAGCAGCTAAGTTTTCCTCCATCTTAACATGGGTGGAGCCATCTTTGTGTTAACCTGAAACTAATATCTTTTTTCTACCCCCTCTATAAAATGTCCCTTGCAAAATACCCCAACCTGTTCTAGAAACTGTGGGTTCAAATGTGCAAATTATTGCCTACTTCTAGCTTCTGTTAATCTTCTTTTTTGCATTACCTCCTCCTTCCAACCGTCAATAAGGATACATTTTCTTTTGCCATTTTTGCCCATACCAGCTCCTTGTGAAGTGTATTTGAAGCTGCTTTGTGAGAAGTGTTTCTTTCCAGGCAGTCACCAAGCCCTCTTAATACAGACTCTTAATTTGGACTGTGATCATTCTGAGTGGTGTTTAGGTCTTTACTCTGTAGCAGCAATATCTAAAAAATTAGTAAAGCAGGTAATGCATTAGAATGATGGCTCAAGACACAATTTATATCGCATTAAGAACTAGCTTTATGAAAATCACACCACATCAACACACACACACACACACACACACACACACACACACACACACTAGGACACTATATTTTATTCCTGCAGGAGTATGCACATGAAATCCTCTTTAGTAGGGTGAAAAAGTAGGCAGAAGCAGCTGGGAATCAGTACCAAGCTGACCCAAGCAGTCCTAGGGAGGGCACTGTAACTCCACATAGTCATCAGCCATGTGAGGATGGTCAGGCGAACAATTGAGAACTGGGGCAAAAATTACAGCAGTGAATTTGGGAATCTGAAGAAGTTAAAGCAAAGTGTGTAGATGAGCTGAGACAACTGGAACTACCAGATGCAAACAGTCTCCCCTTCTCCATGCACTGTCACTGTAGAACAACCTAGGAAATGGCTACACAAAACAATGAAAATTATTCTATTAAGTGAGGTAATACAGGCCCAGAAATCACTAGCATATACTCTTTCACAGCATGGTTTCATTGCTTATAGTTGTTTAGAAATGAGTGTTTATGTGATATGAATGTGTTGAGCCCAGAAAAAAATAATATGGTGAAAAAGAACCTCTAGGTGGCTGGTGAAGGTAAGAAAACATATGATCTGAGTAAGGATTGAGAAATAATGATTGCAAAACAGCTATGCTGGAATAAGAGCAGGAAATGGAGAGAAGAAGGTTTGGGTCAACCAAAAGAGTAAATATTAAAAAGTCAAAAATAAATCAGCTACTTTTAATATAAATAAATACTAAAAGAAAATAAAAAGTGAAAAAAGTAGTATTCAAATACCAAACTTGGACATGATTATAGATAAACCAAGAACTTCATAGCCTAGTTTCATTTGTGAATGTCACTCCGAACATTGTAGGAAACTAGTTACATCTGCTTAGTTTAATCAAATATGAAGCTGCATGCAAATAACCATGTCATAAGAATAACATGTCTTTGTTAGTGCTTCTATTGTTGTGAAGAGACACCATGAAAAAGGCAACCCTTATAAAAGAAAACAGTTAATTGGTATTGTCTTACAGTTTTGGAAACCTATTTCATTATCTTTATGGCAAGAAACAT
Source organism: Peromyscus leucopus (assembly GCF_004664715.2). Taxonomy (NCBI): domain Eukaryota; kingdom Metazoa; phylum Chordata; class Mammalia; order Rodentia; family Cricetidae; genus Peromyscus; species Peromyscus leucopus. The sequence continues at coordinate 181,867,788 of NC_051063.1, forward strand.
GTAGAGAGACATGGTAGGGGAGAGGTTGTTGAGAGTTCTACATCTTGATTCACAGGTAAAAGGAAGTGAACTTAGTTCTACACTGGGCATAGTTGGAGCACATGAGACCTCAAGGTCCATCCCCACAGTGACACACTTCCTGCAACAAGGCCACCACCACTCCAACAAGGCCACAATCCTAGTCATGTCACTAGCTATGAGCCAAGAATTCAAACACATAAGTCTATAGGATTCATATTTATTCAAATACCTTCATTCCACTCCCTGCCCTCAAAGGCTTGTTGACATAACAAATCAAAATGCATTTAGTTCAAATTTAAAAGTCCCCAAAGCCTATCACAATCTCAAGAATGGTTAGAAGTACAGAGTTCAAAATCTCCTTTGAGAATCAGGCAATCCATTCGCTGTAACTTAGTTTATACTAATAACAAAATTTCAAAAAAGACCACATACTTCCAATATACAATGGCATAGGTCATAATTACTCTACCAAATTGGGGAAAGGTAGGGTGGTGAGGAAATAATGGATCAATGCAAGACCAAAATCAAGCTGTTTGAGCTCCAATCTCTTTATCTCCATGTCTGATGTCAATGTGTTCTTCAGATCTCCAAGTCTTTTCAACTTTGTTGATTGCAAAACACTTCTCTCCCTTGGGTTGGTTCTACTCCCTGTTAGCAGCTCCGCTCTGTGGGTATCCCATGATTCTGGCATCTCCAACATCTTGGTATCTCCAAGGTAAATGAGGCTTCAACCTCACAGCTTCACAAAGTGGCCAAGATGGGTCTCGATGTGGGTCACACCACTGGCTGAAACTTTCCTGGCCTTAGTGGCTTCCCTTGATTTAGATGGAGATTACACTACCTATTTCTTTCATCCTTGACCTTAATGTCAGGACCACATGGCCAAAGCTGTCAAGTCTACTGCTTTCTGGGCAGAAACATGCCTGCTTTTTCAACTACATCTTCACCAGCATTCTGTGTTCCATGGTTTCCTTCTCTGGAGAAGCTTTGTTATCCTAGAACTTTCTCTGCAGACCATTCTGTCATTGAACTCAAAGATCTTAAAATAATATCTTCATCAGCTTTGTTTTCGATGGTTTCCTTCACTACATAAGGCTAGCTGTTTGGAATTTACTCTGAGACCAGGTTGTCCTCAGACTCAGAGATACACATGTCACTTCCTCATCCTAGGCATGTGGCGATAAAAGGCATGCAACACCACACATAGCTCTAAGCTTTCTACTAATTTTTTTCACAAGTTGGAAACTTAGCAAGGTGTGATTTTTCCTAAGTTCACCACTCCCTTTATTGCATTCCTTAATCTTTTTTATCTCTTTGATAACAGGACTGAGTTCCGTTACACTTTCTGGTGTTCCTTTTCTCCTCAAATTGCATATACATACATATATATATATAACCACATGGTAGAGTCAATACTAGGCAAGAGAAAATTAATCCAGAACTCATCACAATTCAAATCACCCTAAACACCACTGTCTTCCATGTTCCTACACAGATGGCCATTAAAACACTCAACTGCCTTTCTAATTCATAGTCATAAAGTCCAAATTCCTCCAAAGGAAAGCATGGCCCAGCCTATTACAATAATACTCCAGTCCCTGGTACCAGTTTTGGTCTTTGTGGGTTACTATTCTTATAATGAGATACCATGACTATGGCAATTCTTATAAAAGAAAACATTTAATTGGGGCTGGCTTATAGATTCAGAGGGCTAGTTCATTATCTTCTAGGTGGGAATCATAGTAGAGTGCAGGCAGACATGGTGCTGAAGAGGGAGCTGAGAGTTCCACTTCTTGATCTACAGGCTACATAAAGTGAAGTGAGTTCCACACACACTGGAAGTAGTTTTGCAGCCTGTGAGACTAGCTTCCAGGACTCCTCCAGGGTGATAAAAAGAATGCCTTCAGATTAGCAGAATTTAGGAATAATTCTTATTTATCTGAGGGAATAAGACTTACATATGTACTGATGATCATTCTCTTGTTCTGCAAACCCATATACACATCTAATGGAAGACAACATAAAATGTTACATTTGAGGAGAGTGAGAAACCATGGAATCAAGCTGCTGAGGAATTTTTTGCAGTGAGTTAAATCTTTATAAGTCAGATTTTTAGCAAGTTGGTAACTGGTACCAAAGTTGTATTGTGCCTGCCCTTGGATCTTCATTTAGGCATATTGGAATTTATCCTTGTAGAGGTTTATCTTACAAATTCATTTGCAGGGACATCTAGTCTACTTTGAATTTGATCCGAGATTTTAAATTGGCTAATTGTACGTACCTGTCTAGAACTAGGGAGACATTCCCTTTCTATGTTAGTCTGAGACAGTGATTAAAAAAACAGGCCTAAGACTCTTACTGTCCCTTTAGAACAAGAGATCTGGTCTTGAAGCATAGCCTACCATATTTTCTATTCATCAAAATTACACAGTTTAATGAGAAGTCATCTTTAGACAGTCCACAGAATAAATGCTCAAAAGATTACGATGTAATCATGAGATTACATGTAATCAGTACATGAAAATGCACAGTAATGTGGAGATTCGATGGCTATTTTTCATCTTACGAGGCTGCATTGCTTTTTTCATAATCAAAACTGGTGGCTTGTGAACATCACCTGTTTCACGGCCTCCAACAATGCCACACTTCCTAATAGTGCACTTCCTATAGTCCAAGTGTTTAAACACTTGAGTTGATGGGGACCATACCTATTCAAACCACAATAACCTACATACATTTCTTTTTGTCACTGAAGAAATTTGCAGTTTATAATTTAGGAAAAGTCTCCGTAGCATCAAGCTGCATATGACACACATGTGCTCAGTATTGGCCTTGATCAATTAATCAATGTACACATGATAGAATTCTACATAGATGGAGAGTCTTGAAAATCTTACACTATTGGTTTTAGCTACATCTACTGGAATCCAACTGACATTTCTCTTGTGAAAATCAAGCTTTAGAAAACCAAAGCTTTAGAGATTTTAGTGAAATGGAGTGCTATGGGTGGATTGGCATGATAGAAACTTATCCCATCTCCCAAAATTTCACAATTATGAGGTAGACCTTATGTTCAAGAGGACACCAGAAATATGCATGGTTACTATCTCAGAGACAAAGGCTATAGTGGTAATTACAGAGGAATTGCTAACATTTACTCTGTACAAAATACAACAAGAAATACTAACATATGGTTAACAAATAATATCATGAGAAGAAAATTAAGTTTCTAAAACAATTCCCTTAAAATTCTGCACATATTTGCTTTTTTTGTTTTTGTTGTTTTCAAGTGAAGGCGTCATTATGTAGCAATGGGTGCCCTGATACTCCATATTTAGATGATATTTGTTTAAAACACAGAGGTGTACCTACTGATGCTTCTCAAGTTCTGGAATTGAATGTATACACCACCACAATTGGCCTATTTGAAAATTCTTACATTTAATTATATATTACAATTAAATTCATGATACAGTCAAAAAGAGGTGATGCATGACAGATAATAAAAAATAATCATAATAATGTGAAATCTAAAATATGGTCCAATGCCATATAGCACTAATGTGGATAAAAATGCAGGTGAGTGGTAGAGCCCTGGCCTACAAGCACAGGCTCTGAGTTGCATTAGTGTGAACAATAAACAGTGAGGAAAAAATGGCATCTGATTCTGATTGACATTAGAGTAAGAGATACCTGAGAACACATATGGTCCTGGTTGTCATTACCCAATATTTATTCTGTACCATCCATTCTGTGTTATCTTTCCAAGTTCAAGAGTGAGGAAGGGTTCAAACCAATCATCTCACCAACAGTCATTCAATAGAGACTCAGTTACTGCCTCTATAACCAGATGATAAATGTAAGTCACATAAAACACATTTTACTACATAAACATACTTACATCCTGTGTCTTCTCAGGGATGTATGTTTCTTGTACTTCCATTTTAATGTCTACTCTGCTGTGGGATGATTTGTATGTCCTGTGGGAGCCCTTCTTGGGTTCTTTGTGGCGTTACCCAGCAGGTCCGTATAGAGGATGATTAGGACCATGGGCCTGAGTGCAGGTGTTTGAGATGGTCTGCACTTGGCTGTGCTGGGGGATGGTCTGTATGTCAAGTTGTTCTGATTGGTTAATAAATAAAACCTGATCGGCCGTGGCTAGGCAGGAAAGATAGGCGGGACTAGCAGAGAGGAGAAATAAAAGGACAGAAAGGCAGAAAGAGACACTGCAGCCGCCACAATGACCAGCAGCATGTGAAGACGCTGATAGGCCACCAGCCACGTGGCGAGGTATAGATTTGTAGAAATGGATTACTTTAAGATAAAAGGAAATGGTTAATTTAGGATAGAAGAACAGTTAGCAAGAAGCCTGCCACGGCCATACAGTTTGAAAGCAATATAAGTGTCTGTGTTTACTTGGTTGGGTCTGAGCGCCTGTGGGACTGGCGGGTGGCAGAGATTTGTCCTGACTGTGCGAAAGGCAGAAAAACTCTAGCTACACTACTCTGTGCATGAAACCATAAGCTCACCTATAATACTACTACTTTAAAAATAGTCAACACATCATGAGGACTGCAATAGTCCTTAAACACATTCACACATGGCCTGTATTATCCTGGTGCACCCACAGCCACCCTTCAGTGGAGCATTTAAAGTAAGAACCAATAGGGACTGACACAGGTTAAGAAAACTTCTGTCTTTCTCACTTACTTCTTAGTTATGGAATTATTCTTCTCTCTTCTTCCATGGGTCATTTTCTACCCTTAATTCCTATTAGTAGACATGAGTATTTACCCAGGTCTCTCTCCCTTGCTGGCTCTCCACACCAACAGAAATACAAAATACTCACCTGACTTCACACATCTGCAGGATGATGGGTTCAATGGGCAGATCCTGACTCTTAAATACCAGTTCCATAAGAGAGAAATCTCAAGCTTGAGTTGGAGGTGTATGACCTCATCTCCCATCAGAATCACAATTTTTATTTCATCTGTAGTAGCATTGACAGTGCTTGCTTTGGGAGACAAAATCATCTATGAAACTTTTTTTCAGATCCAAGTAACAAAGACTCTTAATAGTTTCCTCTGACTATCTCCACAGAGACAAATTTTTGGAGACATTGAGTTAATATGATCCCTAAAGGACACCTGGCATCCTTTGGAAAATGTTAGAAACTTTGAGGTCATTTTGGTAAGGAAGTTATGAGAAGTTTCTTTGTCTCATTGGGTTTCAGGTGTAACTGATATCTTCAGCATGAATCAATTTAGTTTTATTAAAATTATTTATAACACTAATTACTTAAAATTACCATTGAGAGTTTTATAGATTCATATGAGTTACAGACAAGTGCACTCACATTATCTCCTTTCCAATTCTTTTTTATATCCTCCCACCATTATCTCTCTAAATTTCATATGCCCCCCAAAACAAACAAACATACAAACTAAAAAACCTGAATCTATTTACAAATGCTAGTATGTGCCAAATTCAGGGACACATATGAAAGCAATTTTAGCCTCTTAAATGTTCAATTCTCAAAGAAATCTGGCACTTCCTCTCCCAGAAGCCATCTGTGGACAACAGCTCTTCAGCTAACACTGTGAAAAACTCACCTCACCCACTATCCTTGAATTTTGTCTTGTTGATTTCATGCAGGTTTTGTGCATACTGTCCTAATTTGTAAGTTCACATGTGCAGGTGCTCCTGTTTATTCTGGACAAAACTTGTTTCCTTGAAATCATCTGCCTCCCCTGTTTCTTACACTCTTTCTGATTCTTCTTCCAAGATGATCCTTGCATATTTAAAGGAAAAGGTATCATATGGATGTCCCATTTAAAGATGACCCATCTAGAGTCACGTTCTTTATTGGTTATTTGAGACAGGGTTTGTCTGTGTAGCTTTGGAGCCTCTCCTCAAACTTGTTCTGTAGACCAGGCAGTCCTCAAATTCACAGAGATCTGCCTGATTCTGCCTTGCAAGTGCATTGCCAATGGCATGTGCCACCACCACCTGGCCCCTCCAGAGTCTCTTTTTCTTAGCACATTAGAGAGATTATGGCCCTGTGTGTTAATCCCTATTGGGTGCCAAAAGGTGCTTCCCTGATGAGGGCTGACAGTTTTACTAATCCATATTTATGAACATAGGAAGCAGTTTATTACATTGACCACTTACTTCTTTCAACCATTAACTAGTACAAAGCTATAATGCTGGTAGGAAATGGATAAAAAAGGAAAATTATATTAAGTCAATAAAGCCTTTCATGGACAAACCAATTACAGGATTGGTATGGTGGCCAATACATTCAACACAAGTATTCAGGAGACAATGCTGGCAGAACTGTGAGTTCAAGGCCAACCTGGCCTGTGTACTGAGTTCCAGAACAGCAAGAGAAATCTAGAAAGACTTAGGATCAAAAAATATAGGAACAAAAGAAAGGAAAAAGAAAGAACCACATATATTCTGTTCCTTTTTATTGTTCACAGATGTTATAAGGATACATAAACTTATTGTTGCATATATATATAATGCAGAATTAAAGAAACAAGAAGCTAAAGAGTATGAGGGAAATGTGCTCAGTGAAAATAATCTTGTATAAAAAGCCCTACTTTTACACTGTTTCATGTAAAATGAAAAATAAAAATACCAATACCAAGCTGTTTTTATTACTGTAGCTCTATAGTAGAGCTTGAAGTCAGGGATTGTGATGCCTCCAGAAGTTGTTTTATTGTACAGGTTTCTTTTAGCTATCCTGGGTTTTTTGTTTTTCCATATGAAGTTGAGTATTATTCTTTCCAGGTCTGTGAAGAATTTTGTTGGTATTTTGATGGGGATTGCATTGAATCTGTAGATTGCTTTTGGTAAGATTGCCATTTTTACTATGTTAACCCTGCCTATCCATGAGCATGGGAGATCTTTCCATTTTCTGACATCTTCTTCAATTTCTTTTTTTAGGGACTTAAAGTTCTTGTCATATAGGACCTTCACTTGCTTGGTTAGTGTTACCCCAAGGTATTTTATGTCATTTTTGGCTATTGTAAAGGGTGATGTATCTGTAATTGCCTTCTCAGCTTCTTTGTCCATTGTATATAGGAGGGCTGATTTTTTTGAGTTGATCTTGTATCCTGCTATGTTGCTGAAGGTGTTTATAAGCTTTATCAATTCATGGGTGGAATCTTTGGGGTCACTCAAGTATACTATCATGTCATCTGCAAATAGGGAAAGCTTGACGTCTCCCTTTCCAATTTGTAGCCCCTTAATCTCCTTATCTTGTCTTATTGCTCTGGCGAGAACTTCAAGTACTATATTGAATAAGTATGGGGAGAGAGGTCAGCCTTGCCTCGTTCCTGATTTTAGTGGAATTGCTTTGAGTTTCTCTCCATTTAATTTGATGTTGGCTGTTGGTTTGCTATATATTGCCTTTATTATGTTTAGGTATGTTCCCCGTATTCCTGGTGGAGCACTGGGATTCTAATTAGTGAGAAAGAAGAGGGTTTATATGAGCGAGAATTGTTGAAGCCAAGGTTGGATAAAGCACAGGGACAAATAACCAAATGAATGGAAGCACAGGATCTATGAACCAAAGGCTTAGGGGCCCCCAACTGGATCAGGCCCCCTGAACGGGTGAGACAGTCATTTGGCTTCATCTGTTTGGGAGGCAGCTGTGTGTTGGTGCCGGGTCCTGGGCTCATTGCATGAGTTGGCTGTTTGAATCCTGGGCCCTATGCAGGGATGCTTGGCTCGGTCTGGGAGGGGGGGACTGGACCTGGCTGGACTGAGTCTACCAGGTCGATCCCAGTCCTCGGGGGAGACCTTGATCTGGAGGAGGTGGGAATGAGGGGTGGGGTGGGGGAAGGTGGAGGGGGGCGAGAGTGGGAGAAGAGGGGAATCTGTGGCTATTATGTTGGACTAAATGATGTTGTAAAATAAATTTACTAAAATAAATAAATAAATAAATAAATAAATAAATAAATAAATAAATAAAAGAAAAGAAAAAGTAATCACCATCAATGCCTACAATGAGCCAAGCATTCAATCGAAACATTTAGCCCCATATTTATTTCCATAACCTTCTGCAGAAAGTACCACCCACATATGAGGCTCCAGGTAGCTCTCTACTGATGCAACATTATTTTGTGATTTCACATAAACCTTCCAACTAATAATTGGAAAAAAAAAAAGAAAATAAAACAGACGTTTCCCACCCATCCTGGGAATATTTCAGTTACCATGGATTTTACTGCCATTTTCTCATTTTACTGCTGTGACAATAACTGTTGTCATTCTTTGGAGAATCCTTGAGTTAGCCTGGTTTAGCCTCCTTGAGAGGAATGCATCATAAATTTTTCAGGGTAGAGTCCATGGCTCCTGGGGCACTGTGTGCCTTTCAAGTCCAGAGAAGCCAAGGTAATACCTCACACTTTGAAGCATGCAGGGTACTTGAGTATCTCTTTATTTCCTAGGAGTCAGTGAAGATATAGAATTATGAATAACCAATTAGTATTCGAATTTAATCCCATATACCTTACTAGCTTGCAAACATCAATGTATCCTGACAGTCTCCATTATATTCTGTTTTGATAAATGTATAAAAAGTTTGATGTCAGGGCGGTAGTGGCACATGCCTTTAATCCCAGCACTTGGGAGGCAGAGTCAGGCAGGTCTCTGTGAGTTTGAGGCCAGCCTGAGCTACAGAGTTCCAGGAAAGGCGCAAAGCTATACAAAGAAACCCTGTCTTGAAATACCAAAAAAAAAAGCATTTGATGTCTTGGAATAAGGAACAACATCTGATTGCAGAAATCTTGTGAACTTGGTTGCTGGCAGAATGAGTTAAAGCAGGAAACTATCTATTGTTGAAATTTCTGGAGTTCATTAGTAAATTTCATCCTTCTTTCCCTGAAGAGGAACCTCTGAATCCCAGTACTTGGTTCTGGGTAGCAAGAGCAATAGCAGAGGATTAGAGCAAAGAACAGATGAAGAGAGAGGAGGTGAGAAATAGAGGCATAGAGAGGACAGAAGATGAGAGGAGAGATGATAGAAAGATGGGAGATAGAAGTAGCTGAAAAAGAGAACAGAAGTGAATTAGTGACAAAGTAGTCAAATTTAGCTCCTCATATAGGAAAAAAAACTATAGATTTTATTTGTAACTAGATTTTTTCTGTGTTTTGCTGTTCTTTTACACTGTTCTTTGTCTACTTTCAATATCTTCTAGATTATTTTAGGAAACAGAAATGTTCAGTTAAATGTCTTTTTGGATAAGCAATTTCACATTATCCTTCTAAAGCTCTGTGCATTGATTTATTGTCTCAATGGACATGGGGAAAACTGGATCCTCTAAGCCCTCCATGCTCTCTAGTGACTTATGCATAAACCTGAGTTATGTTGCATAACCCTATGGTCATCAAGTTCTCATTGTACCACATGCTAAAACTTCCCTTTGAGAACATAGTAAGAGAATGTACATGTTGACCTCTGAGCTTCTAGTCTCTGTGATTCACAGTTGATATACTTACAGAAGTAGTTTTGCTTTTAATACATTTAAGGTTTTAATTAATTAATTAATTAATTTTTTAATTAATGCCTTAATTGTATCAATAAAACTGAAATGTCCCTAAATTTTATAGTATATACCTTAACAGTGCATTACAACTTTTCTAGACACGAAAATCTATTTTTAAAAATTGGTTGAAATTGTAAAATTTACTATTCTTAAAAGATAGTAGGTCATAAGACTAACTGCTATTTCTGCTTTTGTAGTCAAACTTCCTTACTCTGCTCTGAAAGATGACTAAGACACCTACAAAATACACACACACACACACTCACACACATATATGCATATGTATGTATGTATACATGTATGTATGTATGTATGTATTTGTTTTTCAAGACAGGGTTTCCGTATGTAGCTTTGCCCCTTTTCTGGCACTTACTCTGTAGCCCAGTGGCCTCAAACTCACAGAGATCTGCCTGTTTCTGTCTCCCAAGTGCTGAGATTAAAGGCTTGTGCCACCAATGCTGGGCTTAAGACATATATTTTTAAATCAGCCTCTTTCTACACGTAGGCAGAATGCAAATGATCTTGTAAGTTATGGCTTTACAGTCCCTGGATTGATAGGGCTAGCTTCTGCATCTTGGATGAGCTTGTGGCTGCAGACCTGGACCCAATCTGTAAATGTGCCAGTAGCTATATAAAAAGACTCTTATTAAAATTGATTCATGGCCGTGAAGAATGTCTGAGTGATTCCAGACCCATAAGAAAAATAAGCTATACTATGTGGAAATTTCATTTTCATAGTGCATATCTAATTCCCCTAAATTAGAATTACAGTGTGTTCCCTAAGTTGTGATAGAACTGTGGCACTAAGTAATCCACATCTTGTTCCCACAAAGAAATTTCTGAAGGTTGTGTTTGGCTTACTGGAAAAATACTTTGGTTTGGTATTCTCTCTCTCTCTCTCTCTCTCTCTCTGTGTGTGTGTGTGTGTGTCTGTGTGTCTGTGTGTTTCTGTGTGTCTGTGTGTTGTATGTTAATGTCATTTTCTATTGGTTTAATCAGTAAATCTTTGGGATATTGATTCCAAAATTCTGAATCTACCCACAGTGTCCATAGTGTCTCTTTTCACCATCACTTACTTTTCCTCAGAATCCATCCCTGTCCTCCAGCCCCTTGAGTTCCCTTTGTGTCCTGATATCCCAGGAGAGCAGAACTCAGATTAGTCTTCAGCATATCTTTCTGGTCTTTCAAACCAGTTTCTTGCGATGAGTAGAAGTATTCCTCAATGATGACATCAATTCCTAAACATGCACTGTTATGGCTACCTCCTGTGGCATCATCTTGACCATAAGGAAGATGAGGTCTCAGCATATCAATATGTCAGTCACAATGTATGATGGACTCCCTCCTACATGGAGACAGGGTGTCTGTCACATCGACAGCTGAGTGCCTGTCTAGCTAGGATTTGTCATCACAGAGAAATCTATTTTAATATGTGTGTCTTGATTTATTCCCTTCAGTCTGCAGAAGCTACAAAAGTCTACTGTAAGCTTTGTGAGTAGAGCTCAGTAGTAGTTTTCTCTTTCATTAGAGAAACCAGCAGAGGCAACTTACTTACAGAGAAACTGATAATCCATAATTCCTCAGCATAATAAAGGTTCAAGAAACCTGTACATGAGATGCTTCCATTCCGTTCAGCTCTTCTTGGAACTATTTGCTATTATTTTAGCTGTAGGTCTGTACCAGTAAAAGGGAGATGGGTTCTTTGGGATTGTAACCTGTCATCACGGTGCTTAGAGCTTCTCCTCTCTAACCCTTTGAAGATATCTCAGGCTCTATTCATGCAGTGAATGCTGCAATGCATGGCAGCCATGGTGAGATATGGAAGTGGTTTCCTATAGATTTGAGCCACCTTGTTTGACTGTATAAACTCTGTTTCCAGAAGAAATCGATGGATGGTTTTCTTTTTCCTGGTGTAAACCTCAGTGCACATTGGATATTAAGAGGTTATTTTCCCTTTGTGAAGGGAAGTAATAGTACTGAGGAACTAATGTTGAATTTATGTGTATGAAATATAGAAAAGTCAGACATCTGTAGATACCATTAGCAAGTAATAATAATGGGGTTTCTCTCACTGTGCCCAATTTAATTTTCATTGTTGGAGCTGAATGTTTACACCACTAATTTTGAATTTCTAATTGGTAGACATTATTTTGTCTTATGGGTAATTCCTTGGTCCTATATGCAAACATAGTACATATTTTTTTAATTTCTGTATAGTTGCCAATATTAGATAGTGTATTTAATTATGTGTGGTGATATTTTATTTGTATGTTAATAAATAAAGTTTGCCTGGAGATCAGAGGACATAGATAGCCAGCCATAAACAAAAGTCAGGCAATGGTAACACACACCCTTAATCCAATCACATAGCAGGCAGAGTCTCTGTGTGTTCAAGGACACAGCCAAGTGTGGTGACACATTCCTTTAATCCCAGGACCAACCATGGAGACCTGAAGGTCTGTACAGACAGGTAGTGATGAGGAATTGAGTTGGCTGGGCTATGAGCCAATGAGAAGGCAGAACAGGAAGGCAATAAAGGCACAGATTAGACAGGAAGAAACTGGTTCTCTGAAGAAGCTATGGTGGCATGGTGAGCTAAGGTTAGCTGGTGGCTATTCCCATTCCTCTGATCTCTATGACTTTCACCCCTGTTTTTGACTCTGTTTCTTATTTAATAAAACTGCTTAGAAATTCATCTACAATTAGTCCCCTTGTAGCAAGAAGTCATTAAAAAACTGTTGGCCTTATCAGCCAGGAGTTACATGCCTTGGCACGGGCAGAGTTTACAGACCCCCAGCCTGGCTAGAGCTACAAGTGATCCAGCTGCACACAGCTTGAGCTTCTTGCAGCCAGATCTCCAACTCACATGATCTCAGTTATAAGAGGCCATAGGTGCAAGCAGCTTGACTGCTTATGGGTTTACAGAAGCCTGGCTTAGACCTGAAATGACTCAAACCGGAGCATGTGGCTGGACTTTAGCTTTTATTTTCTTCTCCTGGCAAGCAGTAGGCTCTCTCTCTCTCTCTCTCTCTCTCTCTCTCTCTCTCTCTCTCTCTCTCTCTCTCAATTCCCATCTCGGAATGCAACCGTGCCAGGTAACTTCTTTGAAATCCCCTCAGACTTCTACACAGACTCGGTAAGTCAATTAAGATATCAGATATCTTAAAAAGAGAAACTAGTTAAAAGAGAAAAAATTTTCCCATGTTAAAAAATTAGAAAAAGCTTTATAGTGGAAGGAAATTGGTCTTTGTTTGATAACACATTAGGCAGTCTGAAAATGGAATAATTACATGAGGGGATAATTAATGTTGATGTGATGTATGTAACATCAATTATCCATATTTGTTTAATTATTGTTATTTTTCTATTAAAAAATTGGTCAACTTGGTGCCAAAATAAAATATTTTAAAAACTCTGTTAAAATTAATTATAGAGAAATTCAGACCCAGACAAAATAATTTAAAGGTGAAATTATTTCAGGATTGAATTATATAATTACAGAGAGACAGCCTGTTTTCAAACAATTAAACTTAATTTATCTAGTAGCAATACAGGAACTACCTGCTTAATGGCATGGACAAGCTAATTGGACTCCAGTGGTAATGTTAAATTTAAGGAGATTTAAGAAATCCATAATATCCTATGGAATGCATTCTCCATTCATAAAGCAAATGTTAAACTCATGATCAACTTACAATAGGATTATTCCTAAGGCCTGGAAAGAATTGGTAACTGCTATCCTGGAGCCAGGAGGACAATTACAGTGGCACACTTGGTTTAAAGATGAGGCTAAGACAATAGAAAATCAGTGTAGAGCTAAAGGTGTGAAAATTTTCCAGAATCTGCTTCTATACACTGATATACATATACAATATTTATATGATAACCAAACATTAATTCTGTGGCTCATGGAAGCCATGAATGCATGGGAGAGAATTGAGGAAGCAGGAAAGAAAACTGAACCATTCACAAAAGTTATACAGGAGCCCACAGAATCCTTCATGGATTACTTACAAAGTCTGTGTTCAATAGTAAATAAAATGATACCAAATTCAGAAGCTAGACAGATATTAATTGAATCTTTGGCTTTTGAGAATGTGGATGCAGCATGCTAAAAAATAATCAGGCATTAATGGGAAGATCTACACCCTTGGAAGATTGGATCAGGGACACAATTAATGTTCAGACTCATGGCCATGATGATATGTGGATAGGAGAAGAAATTTTCAAAAGGTTTGAGGTAAAATGTCATATGTTTTGGGTGTGAAAAGCAAGGTCATTTGAAAAGGGAGTATAAACAGGGTTTTCCTAGAAAGAATGTTTATTCAAGGAACAAGGGCAACAGAATACCCCTCCCTTCTATGTTATGCAGAAGTTGTGATAAGGGTAAACCATGGACCAACCAATGTAGATCAACAAGGGACAGACAAGGTAATCCTTTGCCTCTGTCCTCAGGAAACTCCCAGAGTGTCCTCATGAAGGCCCCCACAGCAAAATCACTTCAGACCTATCCTGCCACCATTGAAGAAACCTCTACTCAGAGCAATTAAATAAACAAATGCCTATTGGTGCTGTGGATATCACTCTGTATAAATAAAATGCTGATTGGTCAGTAGCCAGGCAGGAAGTATAGGCGGGACAAGCAGAGAAAAGAATGGTCCAAGCAAGAAGGCTGGGAGAGAGACACCAGCCTGCTGTCCAGGGAGCAACATGTAAAGGCAACAGGTAAAGCCAGGGAAGACGTGATGACATATAGATTAACAAAAATGCCCTGAGTTTAAGTGTAAAAGCTAGTCAGTGGTAGGCCTGAGCTAATGGCCAAGCAGTTTTAAATAATATTAGCCTGTGTGTATTTATTTGGCTCTGAGAGGCTGTGGCCCAGGTGGGACTGGAGATAACTCCATCTACATATTTGAATAAACCAGGATGTTCAGCATGTTAGAACAGCTGTCTCAGAGAGAACAGAAAATTCAGGAGAAAACATAAGGCAATTTTTTTGGCAAACTTCTCTAAATGAACAAAGACTAAAATGAAAAGTATGAATAAATGATGTTTTCTTGGACAGTTTAGTAGACACAAGTGTAGATGTGACAATAATTGCACAAGAAATGTAGGATCTAAATTGGCCTCTATAGAAGGTAAATGTTGAGCTGTTAGGGACTGGAACATTATCGCAAGTGAAACAGATTGTAAGATGTCTCAAATGTATAGCTCCAGAAGGACAGAGAGGAAAAGTAAAGCCATATGTGGCTAATATAGCTATGAGTTTATGGGACCATGATCTATTACAACAATGGAATACTCAGATTAACATTCCTCCAACCTCAGAATAAAATCATAAACTAACACATGTTTCTGAGAGAAATATTAGAAGGTATTCTAATGAGTGGTCACCAGCCATCCATATTATACAAGAACAGGGCACAACAACTGCTGATCTTCCAAAGACACCAAGAGCTTTACCTTTAAAATGGTTAAAAGACAAGCCTGTACAGGTTCAGCAATGGCCTTTAACTACAGAGAAACTGATGGCTTTAGAAGAGCTGGTATAAATCAGTTAAATGCTCAGCATATTAAAGAATCAACGGGCCCTTGGAACTTTTCTGTATTTGTTATTAAAAAAAAACATGGTAAATGGAGAATGGTAACAAATATAAGAGCTATTAACAAAGTAATACAGCCAATGATGGGCTCTCTACAATCTAGAATTCCTTTGCCTACTCTGTTAACTAAAGGACAGCCTTTTATAGTTATTTATTTAAAAGACTGTTTCTTTTCAATACCCTTACAAGAAAAAGACAGAGAAAGTTTTGCCTTCATGGTGCCTACTTATAATAATTCTCAACTAGTTAAGAGATATCAAGGGAGGGTTCTCTCACTGGGCATGTTGAGTAGCCAAACCTTTTGCCAATATTTTGTACAACAGCCATTGGAAGTAATACATATAAATTATTAAATCTATTATTTATCATTATATGGATAATATTTTACTAGCTGACTCCAATGTAAATACATTAGAAAGGATAATTTAAGAAGTAAATATAATTTTATCTTGCTGGTGATTACAAATTGCTCCTGAAAAGATACAAAGAATAGATTATATTAATTATTTAGGATATAAAATAGGTCTACAAAAAATTAGACCTCAAAAGGTGCAAATTAGGAGAGATCAATTACAAACTCTTAATGACTTTCAAAGATTATTCGGTGATATTTCACATCTTTGAACTATGACTGTGGTAAAAAGTGATGAACTGAGTAATTTGTTCAAAACCTTAGAAGGTGACAAGAGCTTATATAATCCAAGAGAATTATCATCTGAAGCTGAGAGAGAATTGGCCTTGGTAGAAAAGAAAGTACAGGAAGTTCATGTGGATCATATGGATCCAAAGCTCGATTACATTTTTGTTATTTTACCCTCTAAACATTCTCCTACAGTAATTTTAATGCACAGGGTAGATATTATATTGGAATGCATAGTTCTACCAAATCAACAGAGTAAAAAATTAAAATCTCATGTGGAAAAGTTCTCTGATTTGTTTAAAAGGAAAATTGAGACTTGGGCAATTAGCAAGAATAGACCCAGCAGAAATTGTCATAACTTTAATTAATGAAGATATTGAAAACCTATGAGCAGAAAGAGAACCTTGTCAAAGAGTTAGCAGTAATTTTTGGTAGATATTAACAGCAAATATTCCAAAAGGGATATAATTAAACTTATAAAGAGAGCTGATTGGATTTTGCCTCACATTATATGGGAAACACCCATATCTGGAGTTCCTACATTTTATACAGATGCAAACAAATAAGGAAAGCCAGGTTACATATCATAAAATTTAAGTAAAGTCGTTCAAGGTCCTTATAATTCAGTCCAAAGTCGGAATTGTATGCTATTCTGTTGGTATTAATGGATTTTTCAGCACCTCTCAACATAGTTACTGATTCTCATTATGCTGAAAGAGTAGTATCACATGTTGGGACTGCAGAATTTATCCCTGATGAGTCAGAATTAACTTCACTATTTATTCAGTAACAAGATATAATCAGGAATAGGAAGCATCTGTTATATATAACTCTCATCTGATCCCATAAGGGTCTGGCAGATCTCTAGCACAAGATAATGATGAGATTGATAAATTATTGATAAGAAATGTGCTGGGGGACTCAGAATTTCATAAAAAAAACATCATGTCAATAGTAAAGGTTTAAAAATGGATTTTTGCATAACCTGGCAACAAGCCGAGGAAAGTATAAGAAAATGTTCTACTAGTTCTTTTTATAATCATACCAACAGGATGCAATGCAAAGGGTACTCAGAGGAATGAAATCTGGCAGATGGATATGTTTCACTCTGCAGAATTTGGAAAATTGAAATATGTACACCATACCATTGATACTTATTGAGGATTTCAAAGGGCAACTGCTTTGAGTTCTGAAAAAGATGATTCTGTCTGTAATCATGCATTTGCATTTGCTAGAAGTTATGGCCATCATGGGTATACCTGCACAAATTAAAACTGACAATGCTCCAGCATATGTCAGTGGTAAAATGAAACAGGTTTTTTTTTTGTTTATTACAATATAAAGCATATTACAGGTATACCATATAATCCTACAGGCCAAGCAGTTAAAGAACAATCAAATAGAACTCTAAAGGATATCCTAAATAAACAGAAAGGGGTAATAAAACCACCCAGAAATAGATTACATAATAATGTATTAACTTTAAATTTTCTCAGTACTAGTGAGAAAGGAACAATAGCTGCAGAGAGACATTGGATAGAAAAAAAACTACAGAATTAAATCACCCAATATACATTAAAGATGTGCTGACCTCAGAATGGACTTGAGATAATCCCTGACCTTTGACATTATGTAGAAACTGGACAACATATGATATAGCTACATTTCCTAGGACTTGACAATTAACCCTTTTTTTCTTTTCAGAATCTTCTAAAGATGCCTTCACCCAACAACCAGCAGGAAGCAATTTTAAGAACATGACATCCACATTCCCAAAGAGGTGGTGTGGGGCAGGTGGTTTTTGGTCTTTTAATGGGGCAGGGATGGGTTTGGGATAGTTGTCATTGTTTAGGAGTGTTGCTTACAAGCTGTTTTTGTTAATGGTTAGGAAAAGGGCTAAACAAAGGAGATTAGATTTAAGGTTCTTGTCTGAAAAAAAAAAACAGATATAGAAGTGATAGTATAAAGGGTAGATTATTGAATCTACACTGAAAAGAAAAAAAGAGAGGATGTAGATATGATATAGATTAAAAAGGTAGATTATTGAATCTACTTTTAAAAGACAATTATTTTTTAATACTTTACATTGGATTGGATTGTTATATATTGTATAAATATTACATATATTGAGATGGAAATTGATAGAAAATGCTGTATGTATATTTCTAATCTTGTTCAGGATGTTGTACTTATACAGTTCATTTAACAATATAATGCAATTTGCTAATCCTTGAATATTATTATAACCAAATATGAGGATATAAAGAAATAAAAGTTTATAGTTAGACATTACAATTGAACTTTTAGTCACATTAGATGTTTTCAAGGTTAACCAGATGTATTTTCGATAGACAGGTCATCTTCAAACCCTTCAGAGATCTACAGAATATGGCATTTAAAATGTCTTAATAACTTAGTTTTTTTTTCTTTGTTTTATGTCTATGAGACATGTCAACTCCTGGCGGCACCAATCTACTTCAGAGAAGATATGGGTATTGGAGAAACTGTATAGGGAGCTAAATTTCATTGTGGCAAAAGTTAGCCACTGGGCAACAAAGTGCCCTTGAAATCATTGACTTCTGACAGTATGCTAACCAAAATGAACAAACAGGACACAACACAAAGGACTGCTGATTCTTATCAAAATAAGTTTAGTTGTGGCATTAGCAACAGGTATCCTCTGAGGCCAGGACAATGTGGCACCATCACTGAAGTGGCTTTGAAATCTGGAAAAGGTACAGTGCCCCTTTCTTTGAAGGCAGCTGAACAGGCAGTGGACTGATGGTTTCTGGTGCACAGTGGAACAGTAGCTGAAACAGTTAATGTTGAAAGAGTAACTAGGCTGGAGGAGTCTAACCTCTAAATGGTAGACTGGTTTTGATTAAAGAGATGAAGGCAGCCACAAGCAGAGAAGAATGGGATGCAGAGAAGAATAGGATGCCAAGATGAAGCCACCCACAAGGCAAGAAGAATAGACAGCTGAATTCCAAAAACACCAACAATTTCCAGAATTTAAAATCCTGAATCATGACAGGACAATGGTGGAATTCAGGTTTATTGGGTACATGGATGATTCTCACTAAATGTGAGGTCCAGCTCTAGGCCTTGTGTACATACTACTTCACAAATGAGTCTGACAGATATGCTAAGCCTGTAGGCTGAAGATGATGCCCCAATGGTGCAGAGAAACCTAGGGTGACTGTCCAGGCAGCTGATTGTTTCTGTCTACTCACATTTTTCTTGGAAGCCACTTGTTTTCACTTCCTTTTTCATTAGGTAATATTATTTTCTTCTTTGGTCTCAGAGGAAGTTGAAGATTACATACTTACAGTTATAGTTATAGTTTTCATTGTTAAGAATTGCAGAAAAGAAACTCACTAAAGGGGTGTAAAGTATAAAAATTTGAAAGATAGTAAAAGGTAGTTTTTTGTTAGTAATATAATCTAGAGTCTTTGTCATTTTTGGAGCACTTTTATACAGCTCAGACAAACAATTGTCCTATATTCCTTAGTTCTCTTCATTTTTTTGGGCTCATTTACCTTCCCTCCCCGTATCATTATTGTTCACCCAACGTATTCCTTTTATTGATATGACTCAATATAAAATGCTTTCCAGACAGGTGGTGACAGCACACACCCTTTATCCAGCACTCAGGAGGCAGAGCCAGGCAGATCTCTGTGAGTTTGTGACATCTGGTCTACAGAGCGAGATCCAGGGTAGGAACCAAAACTACACAGAGAAATCCCACCTCAAAAAACCAAAGAAAAGAAAAGAAAAAAGAAAATGCTTTCCAAAGACTTGGGTTTTATGGAATGTAACCCAACTATGACACTTTTTAAAAAATTGTGGAACTTTTTGCAAGTTAAACATAACTCGAGGTGGTTAGTAAGCATGTAACCCCCGTGTATAATATAATTGGTTCCTTACCCTTGGCTGTAGTTTTATTATATGCAACCTTTATTATGTTTAGGTATTATCCCTGTATCTCTTGACACTCCATGGCATTTATGGAAAAAGAATGCTGGAGTTTATTAAAAGTATTTCTGGCCGGGCGGTGGTGGCGCACGCCTTTAATCCCAGCACTCAGGAGGCAGAAGCAGGCGGATCTCTGTGAGTTCGAGGCCAGCCTGGGCTACCAAGTGAGTTCCAGGAAAGGTGCAAAGCTACACAAGAGAAACCCTGTCTCGAAAAACCAAAAAAAAAAAAAAAAAAAAAAAGTATTTCTGACATTAGGGCTGGCTAAGTGGATGTTTCCATCAAATCCAACCCTACAGAGAAAAGACAACACCATGGGAGAGGGGGCAGAAAGAGTGCAAGAGCCAGAGACGATGGAAAATACCAGGAAAACAAGGCCCTCTGAATCAACTGAGGAGAGATCCCATGGAATCATGGAGACTGATGTCACAAGCACAGGGACTGCACACATTGTCATCTAGCCTTTGCCTATATATTATAGCTTTCCATTTAGTATTTATATGGGCCTCCTGAGTATATGAATGAGCAGGTTTGTTTTATCTAACCTTGATCAGATTTATTTTATCTCATATTTTTCTTATAATGTTAATGTTATATATCAGAAGCCTGTATTTCTAGTGACAGAAAGGAAGTGGATATGATTAGGAGGGGAGGTGGAAGGAACTGGAAGAAGTAGAGGGAGGAGAAGTTCTAATCAAGTAGCAAGGAGCTATCTCTCTGCCACCCACACCTACACATGACAGATTGTAGTAAGACTAGCTCTCCTATGCTCAGGCCCTCAAGTTTGGTTCACTCTTGCCATTGTAAACTTGGTCAGTTCTACTGTGTTTCCCCAATGAGGTGCGGGATCTGTTCTCCCTAGTGTTATAGCTGGTGAGATGTTGGGTCAGCTCATCAGTTCTCATGATCTCAAGGCCAGCTCTCCCACCTGCCACAGGAGGTGAGGGATGTGGTGGGAAAACAATCTCTCACCCCCTCACACCACCATTTGATAGGTGAGGAGTGGTATCATATTTCCCATAGTCTCATTCTATAGGAGATGTACAGGGTCTATTCTCACTAGTGCTGCAGTGGTTGTAGTACTAGGTCAGCTCTTCTGCTTTCCTCTGGTGATGAGGTATGAGTGGGGAGGACATCATTTCCTTGCCCATGCCACCACATGGTCGATAAGGGGGACAGGACCAACCCTCCCACTTTTATGCCCTCAGCAGCAGTGCACCCAGACCTTGACAAAAGGGTCAGCTCTGTCACACAGCCCAGCCAAGGGACAGGACCTGCACTTTCAAGTGCTCTAGCCTAGGATGGTTAGGAACAGTTCTTTCTGGTGTTTCAGCCAGCGAAGGGTGGGTCCACCTCTGTGTAGGCCTATTCTCATGACTTTCAGTAGTGACAGGAACAACAGACATCAACACAGTCCATGGGTGGTGCACGGCCATGGGCACAGACATGGCCCTTAGCTGCAGCTCAGACCCAGACAGCATGAAGGTTCCCAGGTGGCAAACAAGCCAACCACCTCAGCACATTCCTCATTGCCTTCACCTCTTCAAATTTCTTCTCTCCACAGGACTTAACTATTCTCTCTATCTTCCATATCCCATACAATTTGTTTTATTAATGGTTTCCAAAAGTTTTTGATGAAACACGAAGTACGGTGATGCCGAAGCAGATAAAGACCAAATAATAACCAAGAAAATTTATAGTTCACTGTCACTGATGACACAAAAATTCTCAATAAAATAGTAGCTAACCAATTTCAAGATCATGTAAAAACGATCATCCATTTGAATTGTTTTCTACAGAAGGTGAAACAGAGTAACACGATTTTTTGGTACTGGTGAAGGTTAAAGCAGTACTGATGGGACCAGGGCCCCCTGAAGATCTAGTTCATTGCCAGCTATGGATTCAGTTTTTCTTGCTCTTAGAATGTGGTACACAATGGTGTCTGTGACTTCATCAAGCAGTCATGATGCCCTGACAGGAGGAAAGCAACAAAATGGGCAGATTTATTTACAGCATTTTTTGTTTGCTCCTTCAAACATGAGATAGACACTGGGAAGACTCTCCCAGCTGTATATTCAAGAATGTAATAGATCTCAGCTCATCCAGTCTGCTGATTCACCAGATGACAAAACTCCCATACTAACTTTGGTTAATCATAGAAAGACTAAGTGTTATACTCTTAACATTCTGAATTCAATTTTTGAGTGTTATGAGGGAGTAAGCAACCAGATATGAAGTAAAACATAGCATGTAAATACTTAAAATAAGATTAAGAGGTTTTATTCCTCATCCAGACCAAACTGAATCTAGACAGAATGGAATAATGACTCATAAGAACAAAGGGTCCAAAAGATGGAAAACATAGAGAGGTGAAACGGGTGATGTTCACAAGCCACCAGTTTTGATTATGAAAAAAAGCAATGCAGCCTCGTAAGATGGAGGAGAGGGTATAAAAAACCAGAAAGGTAGCTACCAATGCCATGATGTTCTGGGTGGCTCTGGACTCAGGGGAGGTTCTGCTAGAACCAGTAGTGCTGCGGATGTGTTGGACACTCTGCTTGTGTCTGTACAGAATGACAATTATGGAGCTGCTGGACCAGGTGATCATCACAGAAAAGAAGATTTCAGGACACAAAAGCAATGCTACATAGAGTGAGTCACTGATTTCATCACTCCCTACAATTGAGCAGTATCCAAAATCATGTTTTCTTGTGGTATTTTTGCTATTCCTTTCAAAAAAAGGGTACACAAAGAAAATGAAATTTATCAACATGTACAAGACCCAGAGAAGGTCAATAGAGCAGCCAATGTACTTTGCAGCTTTGAATTTGTGATCTTTCCAACAGAATCCCCTTGGATTGATGGTGATGGCTTGGAAGACACTAAGGAGGCAAATGCTGCCAATGGACACACTTCGCCCAAATCTTTGCATGTACAATAGTAGCTGGCATCCGAAATTATTCACAAATTGTGTCAATCCCCAAACTGCCATTGTGTGGGGCACTCCTGCAGAGAGAATGACCAAGGCATTGGATGCCATTAGGTGCATGAGAATCAAATCTGAGGGCTTTAGTTTGCATTCTCTGTAGTAAAGGACTAGATAGTAGAACATAAGAGAGAGATTTCCTAGAATTCCAGTGATAGTTTGTGATAAGAAAATGATTCTAATTGCCAGATTACATAAATCCATTTTGTGATCCAGCAAAATTTCCTTTGGAATATGGCCCTGCTATTTCTCAGTCTAATTAATAATGACAAATACTTGCAGCCTGAATGGAAGAAGATGCCTTTAATTCATGAACAATCTCAGAGACTGAAGCAAAGATTCCTTTAATCTCAGGAGATAAGCATCATCCCTGACCACTTAAATAGACCTAATTCCAAAATTTTGTCAGTAGTTACTTTCCATGTATGTTACTGTGAGATTGCCCAATACTTCAGGATGTAAATATTGATGGAAGGAGATCCACCAAGTTTCAGAGAAAATGGTCATGCAGGACAACATGGTGTTGGCCTATGAGAAATAATAAAAAGTGACAGCCCACACAAACAAATATGATGTAAACCTACCAGAATATATTGATTTGTTAGTCATGGTATGAAAGGAAAAAACTTCAATAATGACTACACATGCTAAATATTTTAATTTTTAATGAATATCTCATCCAGAATCATAATAAATGTAATGAGAACTTTATAATACCACTAAGAATAGATGTACGATTTTGTGAGTAGGTAAAGTTGCCTCGATATAATTAAGGGTGGAGCCATCTTTGTGTTAACCCGAAACTAAACTTCTTTTCTACTGTCTCCATAAAACATCCCTTGCAAAGTATCCAAACCTGTTGTAGAAACAGTGGTGCCAAGTGTGCAAATTATTATCTAATTCTAGCTTCTGTTAAGCTTCTTGCTTACATGACTTCCTCCTTCTAACTGTTAACCAAGATATAGTTTTTCTGCCATTTTTGCCCATAACAGGTTCTTGTCAGGTGAATTTCAGGTTGCTCTGTAAGAAGTCTTTCTCTCCAGGTAGTCAGCAGGCCCACTTAATACAGACTCTCAATTTGGACTGTGGTCATACTGAGTTGTCTTTAAGTATTTACTCTGTTGAAGTAATATCTAAAAAAATTATTTAAACCACATAGTGCATTAGAATGGTGGTTCAAGACACAAGTTACATCACATTAAGTTAAGAACTAGCTTTATGAAAATCACACCACATAAACACACACACACACACACACACACACACACACACACACACACACACATACACACACATACACGACAGGCCTGTTAGAGATAAGTGAATAACTGGTATAATGGGATCTGACAGAATACATAACAGAAAAATATATGCCAGCAAAAATTGCAAGAAGAAAGACAATATCTAATCAGTGATACCTAGATGAAATCTTTAGTGTCTTTATTGTAACTTTGTCTGGCATAATCATGAACAACTCCTTACTCTAGTGTATAAACGATAGGAAAGAAACACCTGTGTGTTAGAATGTCCACCAGTGCCTTGCATTGGGAGGAAACTCTCAGGACACCATAATTTATTACTGCAGGAGTATACATGTGACATCCTTTTTAATAGGGTGAGATCCCTTTGAAGAAGTAGGCAGAAGCAGCTGGGAATCAGTACCAGGCTGAACCAAGCAGCACTAGGGAGGACACTGCTACTCCACATACTCATCAGCCATGTGAGGATGGTCAGCTGAACAATCAAGAACTAGGGAAGAAATTTTGGCAGTGTATCCTGGAATTTGAAGAAGTTAAAGCAAAATGAGTAGATGAGCTGAGACTGTTGGAACTACCAGATGCTGATAGTCTCTCATTCTCCATGCACTGGCATTACAGAATACTCTAGGAAATGGATACAGCAAAATAATGGAAAGTATTCTATTAAGTGAGGTAACACAGGCCCAGGAATCACTAGCATACACTCTTTCTCAGATTGGTTGAATTGCTTGTAGTCATATAGAAATGTGTGTTTATGTGGGATGAATGTGCTTAGCCCAGAAAACTGGGCTGGAACAAGCCTGCCTTTTCAACTCCATCTTCACAAGCTTTCTGTTTTCAGAAGATTGGCTGTCCTGGAACATATCTATCATGCTGTCATTGAACTCAAAGATGTTTAAATACATCTTCATCAGCTCTGTTTTTGATCATTTCCTTAACTACCTAAGGCAAGATGTTATGGAATTTACTATTAGACCAGCCTGGCCTTAGACTCAGAGATCCACATGCCTCTTCCTCCACTTCTGCAATTTTGGGATTAAAGGCATGCACCACCACACATGGCTATGGAGATATTATATTTGTGCTGAAATGTGATTTTATTTGTATGTTAATAAATAAAGTTGCCTGGGGGTCAGAGTTAATAGCAAGCCATAGCAGAAACAGGGTGGTTGTGGTGCACACCTTTAATCCTGATCACATGACAGGCAGATCTCTGTGTGTTCAAGGATGCAGCCAGCATGGAGACACATGCCTTTAATCTCAATACTAACCATAGAGACCTAGAAGTCAGTATAGACAAGTAGTGATGAGGAGGTCATGTGGTTGGGTTTACAACCAATGAGAAGGCAGAACAGAGAGCCAATAAAAAGACAGACAGACAGGAAGTAGGCCTCTTTCTCAGAGGAAGGACAGCAGTGGCAGCAAAAAGTGAGAAAGCAGTGTTAAGTTTCAACTCCTAGCTACTGCTCTGACCTGTTGGGCTTTTAACTCTGCATTTGGCTCTGCGTTTCCAATTTAATAAGACCCCTATATCTACAATGGCTCTAAGTTTTCTTTTTTTTTTCTTTTCACAGGATGGAAACTTAGCACGGTGTGATCTTGCCCTAAATTCACCACTCTCTGTATTCCATCCCTTAATCTTTTTATTGACTTGATCACAGAACTTATCTCCATTCCACTTTCTGGGGCTCCTTTACTCCTCAAATTGTACATTTTAAAATTTTTTTCCTTTGCTCAGCTTGCTCCAATTCATTATAAATTTGAATAAGAGTGAACACTAATAACCGCCTGACAAAGTCAATACTAGGCTGTTGTGAGATTTCCTCTGCATGAAGAAATTTATCCAGAAGTCATAATAATTCATATCACCCTCAACACCCTTGATTTCCATGTTCCTATAAGGATTGCCCATTAAAACTCTCAACTGCCTTTCCAGTTCACAGTCATAAAAGTCCAATTCCTCCAAACAAAATCATGGTCCAAACTATCACAGCAATACCCCAGTGCATGGTGAAAGTTTTAGTCTTTGTCTTGATATATTGTGTATCAAATAAAGCTTGACTGAGATACAGAGGACAGAGCAAGCCACCAGATTAAACATAGAGGCCTGGTAGTGCTGGCACACACCTTTAATCCTAGCACTAGGGAGGCAGAGATCTGTCTGGATCTCTGTGAGTTCAAAGCCACCCTGGACTACATGAGACTGATTCAGTCTAGGAAAGAAACAGAGCCAGAGAGTGGTGGCACACACCTTTAATCCCAGTACTTGTGAGTCTCATGCCTTTAATTCCAGCACTTGTGCGTTCATTCTTTTGCTTGGGAAGCCACATGCCTTTAATCCCAGCACTAGGAAAGAAGCGGTATGACTGGGCAGAGAAAGGCATATAACACATGAGGACACAGGAAATGGAACCCATTTTTGGCTGAAGCCTTTTCAGCTGAGCCCTTTTGGGTTGGAACCCTTTTGGGTGAGGGCTCAGAGACTTTCAAACAGAGGATTCATGGAGTTGGAAAGGTGAGACTTGGCAGTAGCTTTTTCCTTTTCTTTCTGTTCTTTCGGTAATTACCCCAATATCTGGATCCAGGTTTTTATTATAAGACCTATTAGATTTTGTGTTGCAGGTCTTAGTGGGTTTCTTTTGCTATAATGAGACACTATGACACTGTAACCCTTATAAAAGAAAACATTTAATTCGGGCTGGCTTACAATTGCAGAGGTTTAGTCCATTATCTTCTTGATGGGAATCATGGCAGGGTGCAGGCAGACATGTTGCTGGAGAGGTAGCTGAGAGATCTACTTCTTGATCTGATCTGCAGGCTACATAAAGTGATGTGAATCTCATCAACACTGGGTGAGATATTGCAGCCTGTGAGAACAGCTTCCAGCATTGTCCCATGGTGAAAAACAGAATGCTTTCAGGGTAGCAAAATTAAGAATAATTCTTATTTATTTAAGGGAAAAAGACTCACACATGTAATGATGATCATTCTCTTCATTTCTCTCAAGCTTCTCCTCCCTTCCTTGTTCTACATACCTGTATACACATCTAACAGAAGACAATATAAAAAGTACTTACATATGAGGAGAAGGAGGAATCTAGCTGCTGAAGAATTTATGCAGGGATTTAAATCTTTATTCGCCAAACTTTTAGCAAGCGGGGAAATGGCACCAAAGTTGCTTTGGCCTGACCTTGGTTCTACAGTTAGGCATATGGAAACATTTCCTTGTGTATTTTCTGTGAATGTTTATCTTATGAATTCATTTTAAAGGGCATCTGGTCTCCTTTGGATATGCTCTGTGGTTTTAGATTAGTTAATTGTATGTAGCACTCTATGACTGATGAAGCCATTGCTACCAGCAGCTATCAGCGGTGTAGCTGGAGTAGATGATACATCAAAGCCTACCTCCACAGTGACACACTTCATCCAACAATGCCATACCTCCTAATAGTGCCACTTCCTGTAGTCCAAGCATTCAAACACTTGAGTTGATGGGGGCCATACCTATTTAAGCTGTAACAACCTAAATTAATTTATTTTTGTCACTGAAAAATGTGGGGTTTATAATCCAGTCTTGGAAGCATCTAGCTTGTGGGAGCACATCCATATGTGCTCATTAACATGCCAGGATCAATTAATCAATGTACACATGATAGAATTCAATGGACATGTAGAGTCTTACAAAGCCTACACTATTGGTTTTAGCTATATCTAGAGAGTTCCAAGTGATGTTTCACTTGTGAAAATCATGCTTTAGAAAACCAAGGCTTTAGAGATTTTAATGAAATACAGAGTCCTATGTGTGGTTTGATGTGATAGAAAAATATCCCAACTCCCAATTTAATTTCACAAGTATGAGTTAGACCTGATATTCAAGAGGACACAAGAAATATGTGTGGTTACTATTTCAGAGATATAGGCTATAGTGGTAATTACAGAGGAATTACTAACATTTGTTCTGTACAAAATACAATAAGAAATACTAACATATGATTAACAAATAATGGCATGAGAACAAAATTATGTTACTAAAACAATTCACTTAAAATTCTGCACATATTTGCTGTTTGTTTTTGTTGTTTTCAAGTTAAGGTGTCATTATTAGCACTAGATGCCCTGAAACTACATATGGAGATAATATTGGCCTAAAAATCACAGTGATGTACCTACTGATGCTTCACAAGTTCTGAGATTAAATGTATGCACCACCACAACTGGATAATTTGAAAATTCTTACAAGGAATTATATATTACATTAAATTTATGATGCAGTCAAATAGAGGTGATGCATGAAAGACAATAAAGAATAATCATAATAATGTGAAAACTTAAATATTGTCCAGTGAGATATAAAACTAGTGTGGATAAAAATGCGGGTGAGTGGTAGAGATCTGGACTGCTAGTACAGTCTCTGTGTTGCATTAGTAAGAGCAATGAACACTGAGGGAATAATGGTATTAGATTCTAATTCACATTAGAGAAATACTAATCTAGGTGATAACTCAGAACACATTTGTTCCTGGTTGCTATTACCCAGTATTTATTCTATACTTTTCATTTTGTGTTATCTTTCCAAGTTCAAGAGAGAGAGAGAGTTTCAAACCAGTCATCTAGCCAATGGTCATTCAATAAAGACTCAGTTACTGCCTCTTTAACCAGATGATAAATGTAGTGTCACATAAGAACACTTTTTTACTACATAATCATATTTACACCCTGCATCTTCTCAGGGATATATGTTTCTTGTATGTCCATTTTAATGTCCACTCTGTTCAAGAAACCATGATAAGTTCATTGATAATAATAATAATACTTAAAAATATTCAACCAATCATGAGGATAAGATCCATTATCACATTGACTGATATCAATTGTACTTCCCCACATTTGCACATGGCCTGCATTATCCTGGTGTACCCACAGTCACCTTCAGTGGGACATTTATAGTAAGAACCAATAGGGACTGATACAAGGTGAAGAAAACTTCTGTCTTTAACACTCACTTCTTAGTTATGGAATTATTCTTCAGCCTTATCTCTGTTCCATGGATCACTTTCTACCCGAAATTCCCATTACCAGATATGAGTACTTACTCAGGTCTCTCTCCTTTGGTGGAGCTCTCTGCTCCAAATAAAATACAAAGTACTCACCTGGCTTCACACTTCTGCAGGATGATGGGTTCATTGATCAGATTCTTACTCTTAAATAGAAGTACATTAGAGAGTCATCTCAAGCCTGTGGTAGAGGTCTATGACCTCATCTCCCATTAGAATGGTAATTAGCATTTCACTTGCAGTAGCAATGACAGTGCTTGTCTTGGGAGTAAAAATCATCTATGACACTTTTTTTAGATGCCAATTAAGAAAGACTTTCAAGAGTTTCCTGTTAATATCTCCACAGAGACAATTTTTGGAGGCATTGGGTTTTATGATCCCTAAAGGGTGACATGGCATCCTATGGAAGATGTTAGAAACTTTGATGTCATTTTGATAAATAAGTTAGAGAAGTTTCTCTGTCTCATTGGATTTCAGGTTTCACTGACATCTTCAGCATAAATTAACTTAGTTCTTTTAAAAAATATTTATAATATTTATTACTTAAAATTACAATTGAGAGTTTATAGATGCATATGAGTTATAGACAAGTGCATTCACATTACCTCCTTTCCAATTTCTTTTTTACATCTTCCCAACACTATACTTTCTTAATTTCATATGTCCCCTCAAAAACAAACAAAAAACAAAAAAACAAAATTGAATCATTGAGTCTACTTAGCAATGCTAGTATGTAGGAATGTAGGGACACTTATGAAATATATTTAGCCTCTTAACTGCTGAATTCTCTAAGAAATCTGACACACACTCTCCCAGAAGTCAACTGAGGACAGTAGCTCTTCAGCTGTGACTGTGACGAACTCACCTCATTTACTGTCCTGGAATTTTATCTAGTTTGATATTGTGCAGGATTTGTGCACACTGTCCTAACTAGTAAATTCACATGTGCAAGTGCCCTGCTTGGTCTTGAGAAAACTTGTTTCCTTGAAATCTTCTGCCTCCTCGGATTCTTACACTCTTTTTGTATCTTCTTCCAAAATGATCCCTGAGTATTTAAAAGAAAAGTTATCATATAGATATCTCACTTAAAGATGACGTGTCCAGAGTTACTATTTTCTTGGGGGTTTTTTTGTTTGTTTGTTTGTTTGTTTTTTTGAGACAGGGTTTCTCTGTGTAGCTTTGGAGACTATCCTGGAATTTTTTCTGTAGACCAGGCAGTCTTCAAATTCTCAGAGATCTGCTGATCTGCCTCACAAGTGCTGGTACTAAAGACATGTGTTACCACCACTTGGTCCATCTAGAGCATCTTATTCTCAGTACATTAGAGAGGTTGTGGGCCTGTGTGTTAATCACCATAGTGTGCTAAAAAGAAGCTTCCCTGAAGTAGGTTGACAGTTATACTAATCCCTTTTTATGAACATAGGAACATAGGAAGCAGTTTATTACTTTGTCCACTTACCTATTTTAACCATTGACTAGGACAAAGCTATGTTGCTTGTAGGAAAATGGATAAAATGAGAGAATTGATGGCATTAAATTAATAAAGCCTTTCATGGACAAACCAATTACAGGATTGGTATGGTGGCCAATACATTCAACCCAAGCATTCAGGAGGCAAGGCTGGCAGATATGTGAGTTCAAATACCTATGTATTGAGTTCCACAACAGCAAGAGAAATATAGGGAGACATGGGCTCAAAAAATAAAGGAGTGAAAGAATTAAAAGAGAAAGGAAAAAAGAAATGAAAATAAACACACATTATTTTCTGTTTATTGTTCACAGATGTTGTATGGATACATAAAATTATGGTTGCATATATATGATATATATATATATAAATGCAGAATTAAAGAAACAAGAAGAGGACAGCTGAAGAGTATGAGGAACATGTGTTCAGTGAAATATAATCTTCTATGTAAAGCCCTACTTTGACACTGTTTCATGTACAATGAACACTCTTAAAGATAAAAATAAAATAAAATGATATTTTCCTACTCCCATCCTGGCAATATTCCAGTTACCATAGGTTTTACTGTCTTTTCCTCATTCTGCTGCTGTGACAACAACTTTTGGCTTCTTTGGAGAATCCTTGAGAGTTCCTGGTTTAGCTTCCATGAGAGGAATGCACTGTAAGTTTTTCAGGGTACAGTCCATGGCTCATAGGGCACTGTGTGCCTTTCAAGTCCAGGGAACCCAAGGTACTACCTCACACTTTGAAACATCAGGCTACTTGTGTAACTTTTTGTTCCCTAGAAGTGAGTGAAGACTTTAGTTTTATGGATAACAAACTAGTATTATATTTTAATCTCATATACCTTACTAGCTTGCAGTCATCAATGTATTCTGGCAACCTCCATTACACTGTGTTTTGATAAATATATAAAAAGTTTGATGGTTTGGAATGAGGAGCGACATTTGAATCCAGAAGTTCTTTGAACTTGGATGCTGGCAGAATGAGTTAAACCAGGAAACCATCCATAGATAAAATTTTGAGGTTTCATTAGTGGACTTCGGCCTTCTTTCCCTGAGGAAGAATGTCTGGTACTAGGTCCTCGGTTGCAAGTTAAATACAAGGAGAATTAGAGCAAAGAAGAGATGAGAGGAGAAGATCAGAGGAATGCAGGAGTAGAGAGGTCAGAAGATAACAGGAGAGATGAAAGAAAGATGTGAGATAGAAGTACTTGAATAAAGAGCAGAGAAGTAATTTAATGACAAAGTAGTCAAATTTAGCTTCTCATGCAGGAAAAACTATAGATTTTATTTGTAACCAGATTTTTTCTGAGTTTTGCTATTCTTTTACACTGTTCTTGGGCTACTTTCTATATATTCTGGATTATTATAGGAAACAGGTAAGACCCTATCTCTAGACTGGACAGACCAGGTCCCTAGCCCGTAGATCCCGTGGGCACATGCTCTCCAAGCCACTGGAGCCCCAGGGACTGTCCAGCTGCCTCTTGCCTCACCCCCTCACAAAGAAAACTGTCCCCTGTGACACCATTGAAAACTGTAGCCCACTCTTCACCAAATAGGAACAGAAAACAGGTCCTGACTTGCACTAATTGGGAATAGCTGCTCCATGAGACAGAGCCCACTGGTGTCCCCATTGGAGTAAGGTTTGCTCCCTGAGACACAGAACCCATCAGTACTGACTGGACCAATAGTCCAGATTAGACCCAGACCTCCCAATACACCAAGAGTATAAATTGGACCAAATGAGGCTCCCTCAGACACAGACAGCACTTGCATGGAGTGGAGGAAGAGATGGGTAGATGCCAGTGGAAAAATAAAGTCAACAACATAAAGACCAATATGGAACCATCAGAACCAAATGGTGCTACATTACCAAGACCTGAACAAACCAAAGCGAAAGAAGCAGAAGATATTGACCTAAAAATTACTTTACAAAGATGATAAAGGCTGTTAAATAGGAAATGAAAACTACCCTTAAAGAATTCAAAGGAAAAAAAAACAAAAAATTGGAAGTAATCAATAACATCTTTAAAGAAAGCAATTAACAAAATGAATGAAACAGTCCAAGATTTGAAAACTGAAATAGAGGCAATAAGAAGACACAAACTGCGGGAAGGCTGGAAATGGAAAATCTGAGTAAACTAACAGGAATTACAGTTACAAGCATAACCAACAGAATGCAGGAGATGGAAGAGAGTATCTCTGGCATTGAAGATACAATAGAGGAAATAGATTCATCAGTTCAAGAAAACACTAAAGCCAAAAATGTCATAACACAAAACGTCCAGGATATTTGGACCACCATAAAAAGATCAAACCTAAGAATAATAAGGATGGAAGAAAGAGAAGAATGCCAACTCAAAGGCACAGAAAATATATTCAACTAAATCTTAGAAGAAAATTTTCCCAACTTAAAGAAGGAAATGCCCATGGAGGTACAGGAAGCTTACAGAACACCAAATAGTCTGTATGCACAAAAAAAGACCCCTTGCTAAATTGTAATCAAATCACTAAACATACAGAATAAAGAAAAAATATTAAGAACTTCAAAAGAAAAGGTTCAAGTAACATATAAAGGCAAACCCATCAGAATAACATCTGAATTCTCAATGGAGTTTCTGAAAGCTTGAAGGTCCTGGACAGATGTTAAGCAGACACTAAGAGACCATGGATGCCAACCCAGACTTTTATGTCCAACAAAACTCTCAATCGCCATAGAAGGAGTAAACAAAATATTCCATGATGAAAACAGATTTAAATAATACCTATCCACAAATCCAGCCCTTGAAAGCACTAGAAGGAAAAATAAAACCTAAGGATTCACCCATGAAATCACAGGCAATAGATAATCCCACACCAACATATACCAAAGAAAAGAAACACACAACCGTACCAACCAAAAACAAAAGGAATTGAAATCACTGGTCATTAATATCAATGGTCTCAATTTGCCTATAAAAAAGACACAGGCTGACAGAATGGATTCAAGCAAGATCCATCTTTTGCTGCATACAAGAAACATATCTCAACTTTAAAGACAGATACAACCCCAGAGTAAAAGAGTAGTAAAAAGCCTTTCCGATCAAAGGGATTTTAGAAGCAAGCTGGTGTAGCTATCCTAATATCTAATAAAATAGACTTCAAACTAAAATCAATCAAAAGAGATCTGGAAAAACATTATACACTTAACACAGGGAAAATCCACCAAGATGAAGTCTCAATTCTGAACATTTTTGCCGCAAATACCAGGACACCCACTTACATAAAAGAAACATTACTAATGTTTAAATTGTACATCAAACCCCACACACTAGTAGTGGGAGATTTCAACACCCCACTCTCACCACTGGATAGATCTGCGAGACTGAAACTTAACAGAAAAATAAGGGACCTAACAAAAGTTATAACTCAAATGGACGTATTAGATATATACAGAACATTCCAACCTAAACAAAAGAGTATAACTTCTCCATAACCCATTGAACATTATCTAAAACTGACCACATGCTCAGTCTCAAAGCAAATCTCAATATATCCAAAAAAATGGTATAACCTCCTGTATTTTATTGGACCACCATGGATTAAAGTTAGATTTCAAAAACAACAAAATTTACAGAATCCCTACAATCTCATGGAAACTGAATAATGCCCAATTGAATTACCTATTATTCAAGGAAGAAATAAAGCAATTAAAGATTTCCTAGAATTCAATGAAAATGAAAGTATAACATACCCAAAATTCATAGCACTACATGCACACATAAAGAAGATGGAGAAATCTCACACTAGTGACTTAACAGCACACTTGAAACCTCTAGAACAAAAAGAAGAAAACTCACCTAGGAGGAAATAATCAAATTGAGGGCTGAAATCAATGAAATAGAAACAAAGAGAACAATACAATAAATAAATAGTTAGTTCTTTGAAAAAATCAACAAGATAGACAAGTCCTTACCCAGACTAACCAAAGGCAGAGAGAGGACATCCAAATCAACAAAATCAGAAATGAAATGGGGGACATAACAACAGACAATGAGGAAATCCAGAGAATCATCAGGTCATACTCCAAAAACCTCTACTCCACAAAATTGGAAAATTTGGATGGGAGAAGAGTAGATACTATAAAAATAAAACTTGTGCAGACAAAGGTAAAACGTTGTTGGTATTCCAAATAAAACACCATCATAAACTCACAACAGGGTGTGAAGGCAATTAGCCAAAGAGAGCAAGAGCAGAGGACATCCAAGATTACATCTGAGTGGCTTGGATATCCTTATATATTCACAGATGTTGGTGTCTGTGGGAGATTTATAATCCTACTAGAATCTGTGCTTCCCAAAGCCTAGGGATAACAGATATCTTTGACCATAAAAATGGTCAGAAGTGAAGGGAGATATAAATAATAATTACTAGATAATACATATATATTGAATCAAGTGAATAAAGATAAATGTGCAAGGTGTGAAGATAAATGGACTTATGGATTCTCAGAAGTTAGGCCTCTGTAGTGTCAGGCATCATGGACGTTAGTATCTCTAGGAGAAAGAGTAAGTTGAAGTAAACTATATATTCTCTTCCTTAGGGAGTCTTGACTTTTATGGCAACCTAGGGCCTCTGTCACTTACAAGCCAGTACATTTATTCAATTTTGTGGGGAAAATAAAGTTTCCTAAATATTTTTGATATTTTAATATAATTACATCACTTGACTTTCCAGTTATTTCATCCAAATCTTCTCTAATACCCCTTCTCACTTTGTTTTGATGGACAAAAATATTAGAATATATAGAAGATGCATCTGCCTCATAGTTGGAACAGGACAATATCGGAGTGACCTTGGACATTTTACCTGGTGCCGAGTGCTTCTTCTTAGAATCTACTGTCTATAAAGAGCAGAGGAAACTCCTCCATCACACACTCCTACTATCATAATATTCCCCAAAAGTATGGTATGTCAAGGAAACTTGAATCAACTCCCCTGAAAGAATGAGCCAAAATAAGTCTATCAAGTTGTTATTTTAGCTATATTTATCACAGGTATAGAAAATTAATTAATATATGTGCTGGAAATGTGGCACTGCTAGGTTTTCCATACTCAGTGGATGATCCTCCACTCATGCTTATTTTGGAAGTAATAATTAGACTTACTGAGTGATCAGAAAGGATGATGGGGAGCAATGTCAAGAAGATGATATAAAGAGGATGGGAGTGAAAAAATGTGGGGTACATATATGATCATATTTCATTTTATATATGTATGAAGTTTTTAAAACATAAAAAAATCAGAATAAAACCCACTATGTATATAGATATGACAGATACACATAGGAGTTTAAGAATGATCAGATGAACTTAATTACTTCTTGTGCTTATTTGTTTCTGTGTATGTGTGACTTTTCCTGTATGTTGCTATGTGGACTGGACAAGCAAGTCATTCTTCTGTTTCATAGTCTTGAAAAAGGTCTAAGGGTTCAGATGATAAGGAGACAGGAGCACAAGGAAGATAAAGTTTGTGAGCAAGTGGTTTTACAAAACTATGCCAAACAAGTTTATTAAGAAGTACAGCATATGATTTACAGTTTTCCTGAAAGGAGAAAGAAAGACAATGATATTAAGAAAAAAAAGAGACTGTCATACAGTGAGACACTGTCAGTGGGGGGCTGAATTAAACAATGCTGCCCCAGGGGAACATGGGATATCTCAAGGACATCAGAGATCAAGCACTCAGTGGATTTGCCATTGATTACCATTTCCCCTTAGGGTGCTAAGAATTGTGTTCTCAGCATCAGAAGCTAGAACTCTTCCTGGTCCCTTCCTGAGACCCCTAGATGCTCTGCCAAGCATATTGCTGGTTGTAGAGAAGCTGTCTTCCCTCTATGCACATTAGGGCTCAGGGAAAGCTTCTGTCAGTATGACTTTCCATACCTGTACACATTCAGCAGCATCACTGTGATTAAAATCTCATAGAGCTTTTGTGCGATCCTCACTCTATTCTCTAAGATGAAGAAGGAGGCTTAGACAAAGATATCTTAATATAGATAGACCCAGGCCAGGTTCAAGCTCCCAGAAATGATGGTGCCAGCCCCAGGAACTTAAAAGTACAGTCATCTGGTAGAAACTAATTAAAAGTGTGCCCCAATTGCCAGACAAATGTCAGGCCATTTGGCAGTGACTGATTAACCATGGGATGTCCCATTGCTGGAGATAGCACTTCTCAACTCCAGAGGCAGGCTGTAAAAGTTCTAACAGAACAAACAGATAAATTAAAATAAGATAACACAGAGGCCTGGGAAGATTTAGCCAATTAGAATTGTACTCGTACTAACTCTCCCACAAGCTGGAGGGACTCGTGGTTTTTGTCTTTAAAAAGCTAGCCTCACAAAGCAAGAGCAACTCCTCCCTGCCTCACTGCACTGTGAAGAGTGAGTGCTTAAAAAGAGTTCCTGTTGAGACTTGAAATGGAATTAAACCTTGCTTTTGCATTCTGGACATCCTTGGTCTTTGGTTTTCACTCTGGGGGAAGTTTAGGCATAATACTTTGATGACTATTCTTGATCAAAATCCTGATGGGCTTAAGACTCATTGTAATATACATTATATATTATATATGTTACAAATCTCAATTGTAAAATATTATATATATATATAAACTATGACTTATTATATAATATGTAATATTTATGAAATGTAACAGTTGTGATTTATTAGATTGTTTTACACAATATGGGCTGTACCAACCTAACAGTGCTTTTGTGAAAATGAACAGAATTAGGATTCAGTCACTAGTCATTCTCTGAGGACAGATACCACAGAAGTTCCAAAATGGCATTAAAATTCTGAAGGTATTTCATGAGGTGTTTGTCTTTAAATGTAATTAAACTGAATAACCATTTCTTTGTGATAAACTTTTGATATTTGTCAATCAAATCAGCAATAGGACAGACAGTAAAAAGAATAAACATATACATATATGTGCATATATGTATCTAATTGTATGTATATGTACAAATATAAAATTATTATAAAATATTCATAAATAAAAAATATTGATTTCCTTAATTCTTAAGCAAATGGATTCCTATTATGAAAGACCTTTGTGCTGGGTGGTGGTGATGCAGAGCTTTAATCCCAGCACTGGGGAGGCAGAAGTAGGGGTATCTCCTTGAGTTCAAGGCCAGCCTGGGCTACAGAGTGAGTTCCAGGATAGGATCCAATGCTACACAGAGAAAACCTGTCTCAAAAAAAGGAAGAAAGACATTTTCTACACTTATGACACATAGGGTCCTGTCTATATATTCTTCTGCCAGTTTCTGTGTTTCAGGTTTCACATTGAAATGTTGATCCATTTGGAGGTAGTGCAAAGTGATAGCTACAGGTTTCATTTCATTCTTTGCATTTGGAAACTCAATTTCTCTCAGCACCATTTACTGAAGATGTTTTCTTTTCTCCACCATATGTATTTGGCATACTCTTTAATATTAAACTGCTAAACTACCTGTCATCATGTTTGAGTCTTCAGTTTTGTCTCATTGTTCTACATGTGTGTATTTATGGCAACAACATATTATTTATATTGTCCTTGTAATAGTTCTTAAGATCTGTAAAGGTAATTCCTCCAACATTGTTGTTACTGCCCAGGATAGTTTTATTCTATTTAGATCTGTTACGTTCTACATAAATTTTAGAGTTTTTTTTTTTTTCATGTGTACAAAGAAGGAGATGGAAGTTTTCACTGGGATTGTATTGAAACTCTAAATGGCTTTTGGTAAAATGGACAGAACACATTGACAGGTTTATAGATTTTGTCCATTAAAACTGTCCTGTTCAGTTAGTCACTCTTACCCAGTTAGAGGGATTTCAGCACAACCTGCACCCCTCTGATGTTAGGTAGATCTTCTTTACTATAGCATAGTAATTTCACAAAATATGATTCACATCATGTAGGGCAAAAGGACAGCCTCAGACATGATACCACATTGCTCTAAATCCAAATCTTAACATTTGGAAGACACCTAGGCAAGTTGATAGCTATTACTGTGTCTAAAACTGGGCTTGCGTGGGACTTGGAGCAGATGGTATGTGTGTCAAACACCTCTGAGGCACGGTGAACAGTTTGTACTATAGATGAATATCTAGGGTCAGAGAAGGGTTCAGAGGTTTCATGAAGTTTTTGTGAAGGCACACTCTATATCCACCATCTTTCTACCACTGTGACTTTTAGACATTTGTTGTTGATCAGCATACCTCAGTACTGCTTCCCTTTTCCACACTGAAAACTATTTGGGCTCTTGTAAAATTTGCTATTCTTACAGTTAATTTTCTCCAGCTATACTACTCTTGGGCATATACCCAAGAAATGCTCAATCATACCACAAGAGCACTTGCTCAGCTATGTTCATATCAGCATTGTTTGTAATAGCCAAAACCTGGAAACAACCTAGATGCCCTTCAACTGAAGAATGGATAAATAAATTGTGGCACATTTACACAATGGAATACTACTCAGCAGAGAAAAACAATGACATCATGAGGTTTGCAGGCAAATGGATGGATCTAGAAAAAATCATCCTGAGTGAGGTAACCCAGACTCAGAAAGACAAATATGGTATGTAGTCACTCATAGGAATATGCTAGATGTGGAACAAGGATGACTGGACTGCTACTCACATCACATCACCACTGAGGCTACCTGGAAATCGGGACCCCAAGAAAGACACGGAGAAATGGATGAGATCTACATGAACAGCCTGGACATGAGTGGGACCAATGAAGGGCGACGGTGGAGGGAATGAGAGCGTGAGATCCCAGCTGGATCAAGAATAGAGAGGGAGAACAATGAATAGGAGACCATGGTAAATGACGACCACATGAGAAGGGGAGGAAGTAGAGAGCTAGGGAGGCCCACAGAGATCCACAAAGATACCCCCCCCCCCCCGCAAAAGACTGCTGGCAATGGTCCAGAGACAGCCAGGACTGACCTACTCTGGTGATGGGATGGCCAAACACCCTGATAATTGTGCCATAAACCCCATCCAAGGACTGAGGAATCTGGATGCAGACATCCACGGCTAGGCCCCTGGTGGAGCACTGGGAGTCTAATTAGCAAGAAAGAGGAGGGTTTATATGAACGAGAATTTTTGAAGCCAAGGTTGGATAAAGCACAGGGACAAATAACGAAATTAATGGAAGCACATGAACTATGAACCAAAGGCTGAGGGGCCCCCAACTGGGTCAGGCCCTCTGAATGGGTGAGACAGTCATTTGGCTTGATCTGTTTGGGAGGCAGCTGGGCGGTGGTGCCGGGTCCTAGGCTCGTTGCATGAGTTGGCTGTTTGAATCCTGGAACTTATGCAGGGACGCTTGGCTCGGTCTGGGAGGGGGGGACTGGACCTGCCTGGACTGAGTCTATCAGGTCGATCCCAGTCCTTGGAGGAGACCTTGATCTGGAGGAGGTAGGAATGGGGTGGGCTGGGAGAGGGGAGGGAGGCGGGGGGGAGAGCATGGGAATCTGTGGCTATTATGTTGAACTGAATGGTGTTGTAAAATAAAAAATAAAAAATAATAAATAAATAAATAAAATAAATAAATATAAAACTAATTGCTATTTACATTTTTGTAATTATACTTCCTTGCTCTGCTCTGAAAGATTACTAGGACATCTGCAAGACATTTATTTTAATATAAGTAACTGTGTATATATATGCATAAAATACATAAACTTGGGAGTTTGGGATTTACTCTTCCTGATTTGATATGACTAGCTTCTGAATCTTGGGAGTGCTCTCAGCTGCACACCTGGGCCCAATCAGTTCAGGTGTCAGTACTTACATAAAATAAACTCTACTTATTAAAATTTATTCATGGTCATAGTAAACCTCTGAGTGACCTTTGATCCATAATTAAAGCAAGCTATGCTATATAAAATTAATCATTTTCATAGTGAGTACTGAAATTTGTCAATTCCTAAATTAGAACATTGTATTGCCTATGTTGTGACAGAACTTGAAGAAAACTCCATTAATAAATCCAAGTCTTGTTCCTATATCTAAATTTATGCAGATGGCATTTGGCTTCCTGGAAATATAGTTTGGCTTGATATTCTGTGTGTGGTGTGGTTATTTTCTGTTGGATTATTCAGTAAATTTTGGAGAGACTGGCTCCACATTTCATATCCATCCACTGCTTCCCTTTTCACCATCACTCACTCTTTCTCAAAATCCATCCATCAAGCTCTCTTGATTCCTTTTATATGCTAATACCCAGGAGAGCAGAATTCAGACAATTATTCAACATATAACTCTGCAGATAAAACCCAATAGAAACTTTCTCAAAGTTTGAGATGGGAATGAGTTTTCTTCAGGAGTGAGATTAATTCTCTCAGCTGGTCAGTGTCATGGCTACCTCCTATAACCTCATCTTTACCTCAAAAGACATTAGTTCTGAACATATCAACATGTCAGTCACATTATATCAGGAACTCCATCCTACATGGA
Organism: Peromyscus leucopus; assembly: GCF_004664715.2. Classification (NCBI taxonomy): domain Eukaryota; kingdom Metazoa; phylum Chordata; class Mammalia; order Rodentia; family Cricetidae; genus Peromyscus; species Peromyscus leucopus. The sequence continues at coordinate 181,908,844 of NC_051063.1, forward strand.
GACAGACCTTCTGTCCTGTGACTCCTGAGGTCCTATTAGGCATCAGCCATCAAAGGGAAATGTACTTTCACAGATGAGTCTCTGTTTCTTCCCTGAGGATTGCAAAAGCTAGGACAGTCTGCTCTAAGCTATGTGAGTTCAGCTCTGACCTGGTCTTTCTCTTTCACTAGAGAAACAAGCAAAGGCCAAATGCCTACAGAGAGACTGATACCCCTTGATGCCTCCCGAGCACACAGTTTTATTCACAGCTTCCACATAATATCTCATAACCACCTGTATCTTGAGTTACAGATAATCCAATGCCATCTTCTAGCTTCCATGAAAACTGGGATGCAAATGATACATCTATCTAATGCAAGCACATGCATGTACACATAAAATAAAACAGATATTTTAAAAGAATACTTTGCATAAATGAAGATGATGCTCTCCAGATCTTCACTAATGAACTATTGGCAGGTGATAGCTGCTGTGGAATGGGGAATCATTTTTGTGGGATTTTGTAGTCACTGGCAGCATTCCCTAATTCAGTAGACAATTATACATTATATATATATATATATATATATATATATATATATACATATATATATTTGTGTGTGTATGTATATGTGTGTGACTATTAAATAGTAAATATTTATTAAATAGTAAATATGACTATTTAAGTATGTGCTATGTAGACAAACAAAATCATAAAGGAAAGTTTTAATCAACAGAAAGAATAATATTGTTTACCTCAATTCTTGAGCAAATAGAATCCTATTCAGGAAGTCCTTTCCTACTCCTGTATCATGTATATTCCTGCCGATGTTTTCTTCTACAAGTTTAGTGTTTCCAGTCTCAGATATAAGTCTTTGATCCATTTGAAATTGGATGTTTTGCAAAATGATAGATACCATGCTCATTTCATCCTTTTGCATATAGAAATTCATTTTTCTCAGCACCATTTATTCAAGATGTTTTATTTTCTCCAGTGAATGTTTTGGGAATACTGTTTCATATTAAATGGCTGAAGTTACATGTTCTCTTGTTTGGAACCTCAACTTTGTTCCATTTGTCTGCATGTGTGTATTAAACTATATTTTTATAGTCTCTGTAATAATCCTTAATATCGGGAATGGTAATACCTCTAGCATTGTTCTTTTGCTCAGGATTGTTTTTGCTGCCTAGGACTGTCATGGTTCCACATGAATATTAGTTGTTGTATTTTTCTAATTCTGTGAAGAATGAGATGAAGGGTTTTTTGTTGTTGTTGTTGTCGCCGAGGACCGAACCTAGGGCTTTGCACTTGCTAGACGAGCACTCTACCACTGAGCTAAATCCCCAACCCCGAGATGAGAGTTTTTAGTTGGGATTAAATTCAATTTATAAATGGTGTTTGGTAAAACAGACAGATCATAGTGAAGAGTATATAGGTTCTGTATATCTGGACAGTAAGTCACATTTTTTTTTTCTTTTGGGGAGATTTCAGCATAGCATAGCATGCCTCTGATGCTAGATCTATTTTATTATAGCATATTAATTTCACAAAATATTGAGTCTCATCATGTTTGGCCCCTTCCAAGTAAAAGCTCAGACAATATAACCAAAAGTTCACAATTAAATATCTCAAAGCCTTCAAGACTCCTAGGTATTTTGATAGCAATTAATGTGTGTAAAACTAGACATGCATGTGCCCTGGATACAGAACAAATGTTTGTGTAATATCAGCTCTGGGGTATTGTTAGAAATTTGTACCATAGGTCAATATCTAGCCTCAGAAAAGGGTCTAGAGGCTTCTCAGGATCATTTTGAAAGCACTGTCTGTATCCACCATCTTTCTACCACTGTGACTTTCAGAAATCCACTACATATCACGATACCTCTTCACTAGTCTCTATTGCATCTTTTTCCACTCTGCAAATGCTCTGAGTGACTGTTTTTACTAGTTCAAGCTCTTTAGTATTGACCTTCCTAGTCTTCAATCCATTGTCAATTATCTGTGTCTTCTACCCTCCTCTTCTCTGTCTTCTCCCAACCCAAATAATCTTAAACAATCCCATATGCCCTCTGTACTCTACTTCAAAAGCTTTGCTGCTCAAGTTTCTGACATTATCAAATTCTTTGGGACACTAATACTTACTCTTGGCACCTAAATGTGAGGGTTTGCACTGTGGTCTAAGGGAGTGATGCAAAGGACTTTCATGAAATCACCCAGGATAGAGATTCCAGACACCAGCATCAGGTTTCAGATCTAGTTTAATGTGGCCATTCACTGGCATATATGCATATATTATCCAATCAGCTAAAGCATATTACACTGTGATCCAATGAGTTCAAAGGGCATGTAACCCACTTTGTTTGAGGTTGTACATGGGGGCAGCATGTCCTGGCAATATGTCTGTAGACAAGTGGCAGGAATCAGGCAACACCCTGGGTTTTGGTGACATTCTGAGGGTCTCCTGCTAGCCAGGACTCCATTATTTGTCATCAAGTGTGCTAGACACATAGTTTTCCTAAAATAGCAGCAGGAGTCCTTTCCATTTCTCATGTTCCCTGTCCTTTAGATATACCATTTGAACAGATACTGTTCCCTCATGTAGAGTTTTTGTAATTTTCTTTGTGGCAGTTTTCATCAACACATATCTACTGTTGTCCTGCCCTCCCCAGTTCCCTTCATTATATTTTGCTCATTTTTCTTACATCATCTTGCTATATCTTTCCCCCAACCGGTTCCTTTCATTTATATGCCTCAAATATAAAATTTCTTTCAAAGACTTGTGCTTTCCTGGTCAATCCCAACTTTGGTACTGTTTAGAAAAAAACATGGACATGTTTGAAGTTTAAACATAACTGGAGGTTGTCAGTAAGTATATGGCTCTTATATAAGACTCTTGGATCCTAACTCTTGGCCGTAGGTTTGTAGTATGAAGTCTTTATTGTGTTTAGATAGGAACCGTTTAACCACAGACATTTCATATTATTTATGATAAAAGGCTGTCAAGTTTTTGTTAAAAGAACTTCTGACTTCAGGGCTGGCAAATGGCCTGTCTCCATATTCTCCTTGTGTTCAGATCTGAGGGAATCCTGATGAATTAGAGGTAGAAAGAGGATAAAGACCTGGAGAGAATGGATAACACAGGAGAATGTGGTCCTCTAAGTCAACTGAGAAAAACTCTTATGAACTAACTGAGACTTTAAGAAAAAGCCCTGGGCATGCCAGGTCCTCTGTGTATATATTACATATAATATAATATATATAATGTATAATATATAATGTATATATATATCTGTGTATGTGTATATACAGATATAATATATACTATATCTACTATATATATATATACTATATCTATATATACAGATATAATATATAATATATTATATCTGTATATATAGATATATAGATAGATATATATTATATCTGCACCAGGTCCTCTGTGTCTATATTATATCTTTCCACTTGTCCACTCTCTCCATTGCCAACAGATGCAGCTTTAACATGTTGCCTAGGTGAGGTGAAGGACCTGATCTCCATAGTGCTACCGCTGGTGAGATGCTGGGTCAGATCATCAGTTCTCATGATCTCAGGGACACATCTCCCATCTGCCACAGGGGCTGAGAGATGTGATGGGAGGATATCTATCCCACACTCAAACCAATATATGACAGATGAGGTGTGGGAACAATTTCCCATACTCCCATTCTTGGCCCTAAATCACCTGTGCACCTGTCAACAGGGTCAGCTCTACTATGCTGCCTAGGAGAGGTACAGAGTCTATTCTCATGAGTGCTGCAGTGATTCTGAGTCTAGGTCAATACTCCTGCTTCCCTCTGGTGGTAAGGTATGAGTGGGGAGGGAATCTTTCTCTTGCCCATGACACCACATGGCAGACAAGGGAGATAGGACCAGGTGTGTGGTGATATTTTTTTGTGCTCTAAAAAATAAAGATTGTCTGAAAATCAGAAGGAAGAGTTAGCCACTACTTAACCATAGAGGTCTGGAGGTCTGTACCGACAACAGGAAGTGGCAGAGCTGGGTGAAGAGAGGAAGCACTAAGGTAGGGTGGAGAGAGGAGCTCACACTCTTTAGGAGGAGGATTTCATAAATGTAAGAACTAGTGGCTTGCTGCTATGAGACTCTAATCTTTCAGCCTTTCCCCCAATTATGCGGCCTGAGGTTTTTTATTATTATTATTATAAAACCTTTTAAGATTCCTGTTACACAGTCTTCCCACTTTCATGTCCTCAGCAGCAGTGCACGCAGACCTTGCCAACAGGGTCAGCTCTGTCATGCTGCCCTGCCAACGTACAGGACCTCGTCTCTCAAGTGCTGTAACCTAGGATGGTTATGACCAGTGTTCAGCCAGCGAGAGGTAGGTCCACCTCTGTGCAGCCCTATTCTCTCAACTTTTGGTCATAACAGGAACCACAGACATCAACATAGTCCATGTCTGCTGCAGGGCCATGGGCCCAGACCTGGCCCTTGTCTACAGCTCAGACCTAGACAACACTAGAGTCCCAGGTGGCAAACATGCCACCCACTTCAGCCCATCCTCACTGTCTTCACTTCCTCAAATATGCCTCTCCATAGGACATAAACAATTCTTTCAATCTTCCATACCCCACCATATATTTTCTCACCATAAAATACCCTATCTACTCAGGACCTTGTAGTACCCCCAGATCAGAATGTGGATCATTGTCTCCTGCAGTGTTTTATTGGTCCTAGGAGGGTTCCTGCTTTCTCCTCTGGACCTGGGGCAGAGAACCCTGAACCAGAATATAGATCTTTTGTAGAATCCTTTTTTTAAATTCAGTGCTTAAAAAAGAAAAACAAAGATTTTCTGGCATCTAATAACAAAATTATGTGATTTTTGTCTTTGAGTCCATCTATGTGATGCATTACATTTACTGATGACTATATTTGAAAATATCCTTGAATCTTTGGAAAGATTGAGATGTTGTTTCATTTTTAAACTAAAAAAAAAACTTCCTTGTACTAAACTAAAGAAAATATAGAGCACTAAAGAGCTGCAATGTAAGAGCCAATCAGAAGAACACTTACCAAGAAGCTCCAGTTAATATACATTTAGCTGAACTTGGATAGAAGGTATAATAGATATGTTGCAGCCATGGATCTTTGCTTAAGGCTTCATATTGTCACTAGAAATTATATTACTATGTCCCTATGCACCAGAAAAAAAAGAAAAGAAGAAATTACAGAATAGAGTAGAAAATTAATTATTTTTATATCCTTGGCCATAACTCATGGATCCATTGACCTGCCCATCTGTAATACTACCTTTATTAGTTTCTTTTCTGAATGGTATCCAGAAGTTACATTTACATCCATTTGCATATATACATGTAGACATTACAGGATAGTGTCTTACTTGGGTTTTCTATTGCTTGGAAAAAACAACATGACCAAAAAACAAGTTGGAGAGGAAAGGGTTTATTTGGCTTATGCTTCAGCATTGCTGTTCATCACTGAAGGAAGTCCTTATCATTTACTTAAGAAATATAATATGACATTCAAATGTAACTTTTATATTGCCTGGTGGTTCTGTTGAATATAGATAGCTGTAAGAACAAAGGAGAAGGGAAGCCAACAATAGAAAATAGATAGAGAAGCATTGATGAACCCAGAGATCAAATGAGAAATAAGTTACCATCCGAATATGTTCCTTTAGTAAGACCTAGTAAGACCCTGAGATAAAAATTAGCCCCCAAACCTCGATACTTTGTATCATTCTCTCTACAACCCTGGAGCAGCCTGGAAGCTGGTCTTTCAGACAGCAATAGGACAGGAAGTAATCGGCACAGTATCCCAGAGACAAGCTAATGGAGAGTCCATGGAGGGGAGCTGCTTACTGACTTGCTTTCCATGGCTTCCTCATCCCACATTCTTAATAGAACCCAAGCCCAACAGTCAAGGGATGGCACCATCCACCATGGGCTGGGCCCTCGCCAATTGATCACTAAATGAGAAAAATGCCTTCTATCTAGATGTCATTGAGGCATTTCCGCAACTGAGGGTCCTTCCACTGATGATTCTAGCTTCTGTCAATTTGAGACCTTAACCTAGCCAGTATAGATAGGATCAGCTTATAAAGGGGAACACAATTTATTTTTTTCTGAGTTTGGGTGAATGGCTTACTATTATCCATATAAATCCAACAATTTTCCCACATATCTTGAGATTTAATTATTTACTGTCATCAAATAATAGTTCTTTTTACATATGGTGACAAATTTAAGTACCAATTTATCAGCTTATGCATATGTAGATCCCTCCAAATTTCTTTTCTCTAGTAAATGGAGCAGCAGTGAAATTGGGTGGAAAATATCTCTATGGAATGATATGGAGTTCTCTGGGTATATGCACAGTTGTTCCACTTTTAATTTTTTTAGAAACAATAAAACTAGTTAACATAAAGATTTTATTAATGGCTTCCAAATATGTTTTGATGAAACACAAAGCATTATCATGGTGCTAAAGCAGATAAAGACAAAATAATAACAAAGAGAATTTATAGGTCACTGTCACTGATGATACAAAAGTTCTCAATAAAACAGTAGCTAACCAGTTTCAAGAGCATATCAAAACCATCATTCAATTTGAATTGATTTCAATAGAAGGTGAAATATATTAATATAATTGTTTGGTACTGGTAAAGGCTAAAGCAGTACTGATGGTACCAGGGCCCCCTGAAGATCAAGTTCATTGCCAGCTATGGATTCAGTTTTCCTTGCTATATGAATGTGGTACACAATGGTGTCTGTGACTTCACCAAGCAGTAATGATGCCCTGACAGGAGGAAAGCAACCAAATGGGCAGATTTATTGACAACAGTTTTTGCTGGCTCCTTCAAACATCAGATGGGCACTGGGAAGACTCTCCCAGCTGCAAGTTCAAGAATGTAATGGATCTCAGCTCATCCAGTCTGCTGATTGAAGCAGATGACAAAACTCCCACATTCATTTTGGTTAATGCTAGAAACACTAGGTGCTACCTTTTTAACTTTCTGAATTGAATTTTTGAGTGTGATGGGTAAGTAAACAACCAGATATGAAGCAAAACATAGCATGTAAATACTTAAAATAAGATTAAAATGTTTTATTCCTCATGCAGACCAAACTGATTCTAGATGGAATAGAATAATGATTCATAAGAACAAAGGGTCCAAAAGATGGAAAACATAGAGAAGTGAACCGGGTGATGTACAGAAGCCACCAAGTTTGATTTTGCAAATAAGCAATGCAGCCTTGTAAGATGGAGGAGAGGGTATAAAAAACCAGAAAGGTAGCCACCAATGCCAAGATGTTCTGGGTGGCTCTGGACTCGGGGGAGGTTCTGCTAGAACCAGTAGTGCTGCGGATGTGTTGGACATTTTGCTTGTGTCTGTACAGAATGACAATCATGGAGCTGCTGGACCAGGTGATCATCACAGAAAAGAGGATTTCAGGACACACAAGCAATGCTACATAGAGTGAGTCACTGATTTCATCATTCCCTACAAGTGAACAGTATCCAAAATCTCGTTTTCTTGTCATATTTTTGCTATTCCTTTCAATAAAAGGGTACACAAAGAAAATGAAATTTATCAACATGTACAAGACCCAGAGAAGGTCAATAGAGCATCCAATGTACTTTGCAGCTTTGAATTTATGGTCTTTACAACAGAATCCCCTTGGATTGATGGTGATGGCTTGGAAGACACTAAGGAGGCAAATGCTGCCAATGGACACACTTCGCCCAAATCTTTGCATGTAAAATAGGAGCTGGCATCCAAAATTATTCACAAATTGCGTCAATCCCCAAACTGTCATTGTGTGGGGCACTCCTGCAGAGAGAATGACCAAGGCATTGGATGCCATTAGGTGCATGAGAATCAAATCTGTGGGCTTTAGTTTGCATTCTCTGTAGTAAAGGACTAGATAGTAGAACATAAGAGAGAGATTTCCCAGAATTCCAGTGGTAGTTTGTGATAAGAAAATGATTCTAATTGCCAGATTACATAAATTCATTTTGTCATTCAGCAAAATTTCCTTTTGAATATGGCCCTGCTGTTTTTCAGTCTATTGATAAAGACAATTATTTGCAGTTCAGATTGGTAAAAGAAGCCTTTAATTCATGCACCAACTCAGAGACTGAAGCAGAGAGTCTTTTTATCTCAGGAGATAAGCATCAACCCTGACCACTTAAATAGACCTCATCCCAAAATTTTGACAGGAGTAGTTACTTCCTATGTATGTTACTGTGAGATTGCTCAATAACTTAGAATGTAAAATTGATGGAATGAGATCCATTATGTTTCCGAGAAAATGGTCGTGCAGGACAACATGGTGCTGGCCTGTGAGAAACAGCAAAAAGTGACAGCCCATACAAACATGATGTAAAACTTCTAAAATATATTGATTTGCTAGTTATGGTATGAAAGAAATAAACTTTAATAATGACCACAAATGTTAAATATTTCAATTCTAAATGTATATTTCACATAGACTCATTAAAAATGTAATGAGAACTTTATAATACCACCAAGGATAGACGCTTGCAAGCAGCTAAGTTTTCCTCCATCTTAACATGGGTGGAGCCATCTTTGTGTTAACCTGAAACTAATATCTTTTTTCTACCCCCTCCATAAAGTGTCCCTTGCAAAATATCCAAACCTGTTCTAGAAACTGTGGGTTCAAATGTGTAAATTATTGCCTACTTCTAGCTTCTGTTAATCTTCTTTCTTGCATTACTTCCTCCTTCCAACCATCAATAAGGATACATTTTATTGCCATTTTTGCCCATACCAGCTCCTTGTCAAGTGTATTTGAAGCTACTTTGTGAGAAGTGTTTCTTTCCAGGCAGTCTCTTAATTTGGACTGTGATCATGCTGAGTGGTGTTTAGGTCTTTCCTCTGTAGCAGCAATATCTAAAAAATTAGTAAAGCAGGTAATGCATTAGAATGATGGTTCAAGACCCAATTTATATCGCATTAAGAACTAGCTTTATGAAAATCACACCACATCAACACACACACACACACACACACACACACACACACACACACACATATTTTATTCCTGCAGGAGTATGCACATGAAATCATCTTTACTAGGGTGAGGTCCCCCTGAAAAAGTAGGCAGAAGCATCTGGGAATCAGTACCAAGCTGACCCAAGCAGTCCTAGGGAGGGCACTGTTACTCCACATAGTCATCAGCCATGTGAGGATGGTCAGGCGAACAATCAAGAACTGGGGCAAAAATTTCAGCAGTGAATTTGGGAATCTGAAGAAGTTAAAGCAAAGTGTGTAGATGAGCTGAGACCACTGGAACTACAAGATGCTAACAGTCTCCCATTCTCCATGCACTGTCACTGCAGAACAACCTAGGAAATGGCTACACAAAATAATGAAAATTATTCTATTAAGTGAGGTAATACAGCCCAGAAATCACTAGCATACACGCTTTCTCAGCATGGTTTCATTGCTTATAGTTGTTTAGAAATGTGTATTTATGTGATATGAATGTGTTGAGCCCAGAAAAAATAATATGGTGAAAAAGAACCTCTATAAGAGGCTGGTGAAGGTAAGAAAACATATGAGTAAAGATGGAGAAATAATGATTGTAAAACAGCTATGCTGGAATAAGAGCAGGAAATGGAGAGAAGAAGGTTTGGGTCAACCAAAAGAGTAAATATTAAAAAGTCAAAAATAAATCAGCTACTTTTAAGATAAATAAATACAAAAAGAAAATAAAAAGTGAAAAAAGTAGTATTCAAATACCAAACTTGGACATGATTATATATTTACCAAGAACTTCATAGCCTAGTTTTATTTGTGAATGTCACTACGAACGTTGTAGGAAACTAGTTACATCTGCTTAGTTTAATCAAATATGAAGCTGCATGCAAATAACCATGTCATAAGAATAATATGTCTTTGTTAGTGCTTCTATTGTTGTGAAGAGACACCATGAAAAAGGCAACTCTTATAAAAGAAAACAGTTAATTGGTATTGTCTTACAGTTTCAGAAACCTATTTCATTATCTTTATGGCAAGAAATATGTAGGGAGACATGGTGGGGGAGAGGTAGCTGAGAGTTCTACATCTTGATTCATAGGCAAAAGGAAGTGAACTTAGTACTACACTGGTCATAGTTGGAGCACATGAGACCTCAAGGTCCATCCACACAGTGACGTACTTCCTGCAACAAGGTCACCACCACTCCAGCAAGGCCACAATCCTAGTAATGTCACTAGCTATGAGCCAAGCATTCAAACACATAAGTCTATAGGGTTCATATTTATTCAAACACTCTCATTCTACTCCCTGCCCTCAAGGGCTTGTTGACATAACAATTCAAAATGCATTTAGTTCAAATTTAAAAGTCCCCAAAGTCTTTCACAATCTCAACAATGTTTTGAAGTGCAGAGTTCAAAATCTCCTCTGAGAATCATACAATATATTAGCTGTAACTTAGTTTATAATAATATCAAAATTTCAAAAAAACCCACATACTTCCAAAATACAATGGCACAGGTCATAATTACTTTTCCAAAATGGAATGAGGAAATACTGGATGATGCAAGACTAAAGTCAAGCTGTTTAAACTCCACACTCTTTATCTACATGTCTGATGTCAAATTGCTCTTCAGATCTTCAAGTCTTTTCAACTTTGTTGATTGCAAAACACTTCTCTCCCATGGGCTGGTTCTACTCCCTGATAGCAGCTCCCTTCTGTGGGTATCCAATGATTCTGGCATTTCCAACATCTTGGCATCTCCAAGAAAAAGTAGGGTTCAGCTTCACAGCTTCACACAGAGGATCAGATGGGTCTCAATATGGGCCACACCACTGGCTGAAACTTTCCAGGCCTCAGTGGCTTACCTTGTTTTTGATGCAGAATACACTACCTATTTCTTTAATCCTTGACCTTAACATCAGTACTACATGACTATAGCTATCAAGTTCTACTGCTTTCTGGGCAGGAACATGCTTACTTTTTCAACTACATCTTCACATCTTCACAAGCATTCTGTGTTCCATGTTTTCCTTCTCTGGAGAAGCTTTGCTTTCCTAGAACTTTCTCTGTAGACCATTCTGTCATTGAACTCAAAGATCTTAAAATTGCATCTTTATCAGCTTTATTTTTGATGGTTTCCTTCATTGCCTAAGGCTAGCTGTTTTGGATTTTACTCAGACCAGGTTGTCCTCAGACTCAGAGATTCACATGCTTCTTCCTCAACCTCGGCATGTGGGGATTAAAGGCATGCAACACCATACATAGCTCTAAGCTTTCTTTTAATTTTTTTCACAAGTTGGAAACTTAGCAAGGTGGGATTTTTTTCTTAAGTTCACTACTCCCTTTACTCCATTCCTTAATCTTTTTTTATCTCCTTGATCACATTACTGAGCTCCATTTCACTTTCTGGTGCTCCTTTTCTCCTCAAATTATATATATATATATAACACGACATGGTAGAGTCAATACTCGGCAAGTGGAAATTAATCCGAAACTCATCACAATTCAAATCACCCTAATCACCACTGTCTTCTATGTTCCTACATGGATGGCCATTAAAACACTCAACTGCCTTTCTAATTCATAGTCATAAAGTCCAAATTCCTCCAAAGGAAAGCATGGTCCACCCTATCACAGCAATACTCCAGTCCCTGGTACCAGTTTTTGTCTTAGTGGGTTACTATTCTTATAGTGAGATACCATGACCATGGCAACCCTTATAAAAGAAAACATTTCATTGGAGCTGGCTTACAATTTCAGAGGGTTAGTCCATTATCTTCTTGGTGGGAATCATGGTAGAGTGCAGGCAGACATGGTGCTGGAGAGAGAGAGATGAGAGTTCTACTTCTTGATCTACAGGCTACATGAAGTGAAGTGAGTCCCATGCACAATGGATGTAGTTTTGCAGCCTGTGAGACCAGCTCCCAGGACTGCTCAAAGGTGATAAAAAAGAATGCCTTCAGAGCAGCAGAACTTAGGAATAATTCTTATTTGTCTGAGGGAATAAGACTTACACATGTATTGATGATCATTCTCTTGTTCTACAATCCCATATACACATGTAATGGAAGACAATATAAAAAGTTACAGTTGGGGAAATTGAGAAACCATGGAATCAAGCTACTGAGGAATTTTTTACAGTGAGTTAAATCTTTATAAGTCACATTTTTGGCAAGTGGGGAACTGGTACCAAAGTTGGATTGTGCCTGACCTTGGTTCTCCATTGAGGCATATTGGAATTTATTCTTGTGGAAGTTTGTCTTACAAATTTATTTGCTGGGGCATCTAGCCTACTTTGAATTTGATCCAAGGTTTTAAATCAGCTAATTGTATGTACCTGTCTAGAACTAGGGAGACATTCCCTTTCTATGTTAGTCTGAGCCAGTGATAAAAAAAAAAAAAAAAAAAAAAAAAAAAAAAAAAAAAAAAAAAAAAAAAAAACAGGCCAAAGCTCGAACTGTTTGGGGGGCACCCAGGCAGGGAGATCAGGATCTGTCCCTGGTCTATGGGAAGGCTTTTGGAAACTGGTGCCTGTGGTGTGAAACCTTGCACAGCCTTGGTGCAATGGGAAGGAGCTTGTACCTGCCTAGGCTCAGTGGCTAGGCTTTGCTGACTCCCCATGGGAGACCTCGATTTGGGGGATGTGGAGATGTGGGGTGGCTTGGGAAAGAAGGCTGCAGGGTAGAAATAGGGAGGAGGGGGCTCTGTGCATAGCATGTGGAGTGAGTAGAAAATTTCTTAACAAAATAAATGAAAAAAGATAAATAAAAAAACAGACCTAAGACTCTTACTCTCCTTATGGAACAAGAGATCTAGTCATGAAGCATAGCCTAGTATATTTTCTATTCATCAAAATTACACAATTTAATGAGAAGTCATCTTTAGACAGTCCACAGAATAAATGTTCAAAAGATTAGGATGTAATCATGAGATTACACATACTCAATACCTAAAAATGCACAGTAATGGGGAGATTCAATGGCTGTTTTTCATATGTGAAATTACAGGCAGAACAAATTAGTTTTCAGTTTGTAGTCCCATAATCCTTGCTTGAAATGGGATTCCTCCATTAGAGAATAATTCACCTGGTGGTTTAACATCTGAAATTTAATTGCCATCTGCTGCACCTCTAATAAATTCATTGTTACCAGCAGCTATCAGCCACGTAAAATGAATGTATGATACCTCAAAGCCCACCTCCACAGTGACTCACTTCCTCAAACAATGCCATACCTCCTAATAGTGCCACTTCCTATAGTCCAAGTATTCAAACGCTTGAGTTTATGGAGGCCATACCTATTCAAACCACAACAACCTACATAAATTTCTTTATGTCACTGAAGAAATTTGGAGTTTATAATTTAGTAAATGTCTTGGTAGCATTAAGCTTCATATGACACATATGCACTCAGTATTGACCTTGACAAATTAATCAATGTACACATGATAGAATTCTACATAGATGTAGAGTCTTAGAAATCTTACACTATTGGTTTTAGCTGTATTTACTGGACTCCAGCTGATGTTTCTCTTGTGAAAATTAAGCTTTAGAAAAACCAAGGTTTTAGAGATTTTAGTGAAATAGAGTGCTATGGGTGGTTTGGCATGATAGAAACTAATCCCATCTCCCAAAATTTCACGATTATGAGGTAGACCTTATGTTCAAGAGGACACCAGAAATATGCATGGTCACTATCTCAGAGACAAAGGCTATAGTGGTAATTACAGAGGAATTGCTAACATTTACTCTGTACAAAATACAACAAGAAATACTAACATATGATTAACAAATAATATCATGAGAAGAAAATTAAGTTTCTAAAACAATTCCCTTAAAATTCTGCACATATTTGCTTTTTTTGTTTTTGTTGTTTTCAAGTGAAGGCATCATTATGTAGCAATGGCTGCCCTGATACTCCATATTTAGATGATATTTGTTTAAAACTCCCAGATGTGTACCTACTGATGCTTCTCAAGTTCTGGGATTAAATGTATACACCACCACAATTGGCTTATTTGAAAATTCTTACATTGAATTATATATAACTAAATTCATGATGCAGTCAAATAGAGATGATGCATGACAGATAATAAAAAATAATCATTATATTGTGAAACCTAAAATATGTCCCAATGCAATACATCACTAGTGTGGATAAAATTGCAGGTAAGTGGTAGAGCCCTGTCCTGCAAGCACAGGCTCTGAATTGCATTAGGTGTGAACAATAAACAGTGAGGGGAAAATGGAATCTGATTCTGATTGGCATTAGCATAAGAGATAACTGAGAACATATATGGTCCCGATTGTCATTGCCCAATATTTATTCTGTACCTTCCATTCTGTGTTATCTTTCCAAGTTTAAGAGGGGGGGGATTTCAAACCAGTCATCTCACAAACAGTCAGTCAATAGAGACTCAGTTACTGCCTCTATAATCATAAATGTAGTGTCACGTAAGAACACTTTTTTACTACATAAACATATTTACATCCTGTGTCTTCTCAGGAATGTATGTTCCTTGCATTTCCATTTTAATGTCTACTCTGTGCATGAAACCATAAGCTCACCTATAATACTACTACTTTAAAAATAGTCAACACATCATGAGGACTGCAATAGTCCTTAAACACATTCACACATGGCCTGCATTATCCTGGTGTACCCACAGCCACCCTTCAGTGGAGCACTTAAAGTAAGAACCAATAGGGACTGACACAGGTTAAGAAAACTTCTGTCTTTCTCACTTACTTCTTAGTTATGGAATTATTCTTCTCTCTTCTTCCATGGGTCATTTTCTACCCTTTTTTCCTATTTGTAGACATGAGTATTTACCCAGGTCTCTCTCCCTTGCTGGCTCTCCACACCAACGGAAATACAAAATACTCACCTGACTTCACACATCTGCAGGATGATGGGTTCAATGGGCAGATCCTGACTCTTAAATACCAGTTCCATAAGAGAGAAATCTCAAGCTTGAGTTGGAGGTGTATGACCTCATCTCCCATCAGAATCACAATTTTTATTTCATCTGTAGTAGCATTGACAGTGCTTGCTTTGGGAGACAAAATCATCTATGGAACTTTTTTTTCAGATCCAAGTAACAAAGACTCTTAATAGTTTCCTCTGACTATCTCCACAGAGACAAATTTTTGGAGACATTGAGTTATTATGATCCCTAAAGGATACCTGGCATCCTGTGGAAGATGTTAGAAACTTTGAGGTCATTTTGGTAAAGAAGTTAAGAGAAGTTTCTTTGCCTCATTAGGTTTCAGGTTTAACTGATATCTTCAGCATAAATCAATTTAGTTTTATTAAAATTATTTATAACACTAATTACTTAAAATTACCATTGAGAGTTTTATAGATGCATATGAGTTACAGACGAGTGCACTCACATTATCTCCTTTCCAATTTCTTTTTTATATCCTCCCACCATTATTCGCTCTAAATTTCATATGCCCCCCAAAACAAACAAACATACAAACAAAAAACCTGAATCTATTTACAAATGCTAGTATGTGCCAAATTCAGGGACACATATGAAAGCAATTTTAGCCTCTTAAATGTTCAATTCTCAAAGAAATCTGGCACTTCCTCTCCCAGAAGCCATCTGTGGACAACAGCTCTTCAGCTAACACTGTGAAAAACTCACCTCACCCACTATCCTTGAATTTTGTCTTGTTGATTTCATGCAGGTTTTGTGCATACTGTCCTAATTAGTAAGTTCACATGTGCAGGTGCCCTATTTATGCTGGACAAAACTTGTTTCCTTGAAATCATCTGCCACTTCTGTTTCTTACACTCTTTCTGATTCTTCTTCCAAGATGATACTTGCATATTTAAAGGAAAAGGTATCATATGGATGTCCCATTTAAAGATGACCCATCTAGAGTCACGTTCTTTATTGGTTATTTGAGACAGGGTTTGTCTGTGTAGCTTTGGAGCCTCTCCTGGAACTTGTTCTGTAGACCAGGCAGTCCTCAAATTCACAGAGATCTGTCTGATTCTGCCTTGCAAGTGCTTTGCCAATGGCATGTGCCACCACCACCTGGCACCTCCAAAGACTCTTTTTCTTAGCACATTAGAGAGATTATGGGCCTGTGTGTTAATCCCTATTGGGTGCCAAAAGGCGCTTCCTGGATGAGGCCTGACAGTTTTACTAATCCATATTTATGAACATAGGAACCAGTTTATTACATTGTCCACTTACTTTTTTCAACCATTAACTAGTACAAAGCTATAATGCTGGTAGGAAATGGATAAAAAGAGAAAATTACATTGTTAAAAAAGCCTTTCATGGACAAACCAATCACAGGATTGGTATGATGGCAATACATTCAACACAAGCATTCAGGAGACAATGCTGGCAGAACTGTGAGTTCAAGGCCAACCTGGCCTATGTACTGAGTTCCAGAACAGCAAGAGAAATTTAGAAAGACTTAGGCTCAAAATATATAGGAACAAAAGAAAGAAAAAAGAAGGAAAAAGAAAGAACCACATATATTCTGTTCCTTTTTATTTTCTGTTCCTTTTTTTCACAGATGTTATAAGGATACATAAAATTATGGTTGCATATATATATAATGCAGAATTAAAGAAACAAGAAGCTGAAGAGTCTGAGGGAAATGTGCTCAGTGAAAATAATATTGTATGAAATGCCCTACTTTGACACTGTTTCATGTAAAATTAAAAATAAAAATAAAATAAAACAGATGTTTTCCCCCCATCCTGGGAATATTCTAGTTACCATGGATTTTACTGCCCTTTTCTCGTTTTACTGCTGTGACAATAACTGTTGTCTTCTTTGGAGAATCCTTGAGTTAGCCTGGTTTAGCCTCCTTGAGAGGAATGCATCATAAATTTTTCAGGGTAGAGTCCATGGCTCCTGGGGCACTGTGTGCCTTTCAAGTCCAGAGAAGCCAAGATAATACCTCACACTTTGAAGCATGCAGGGTACTTGAGTATCTCTTTATTTCCTAGAAGTCAGTGAAGATATAGAATTATGAATAACGAATTAGTATTCGAATTTAATCCCATATACCTTAGTAGCTTACAAACATCAATGTATCCTGGCAGTCTCTATTATATTCTGTTTTGATAAATGTATAAAAAGTTTGATGTCAGGGCGGTAGTGGCACATGCCTTTAATCCCAGCACTTGGGAGGCAGAGCCATGCAGGTCTCTGTGAGTTTGAGGCCAGCCTGAGCTACAGAGTTCCAGGAAAGGCGCAAAGCTATACAAAGAAACCCTGTCTTGAAATACCAAAAAAAAAAGCATTTGATGTCTTGGAATGAGGAGCAACATCTGAATGCAGAACTCTCATGAACTTGGTTGCTGGCAGAATGAGTTAAAGCAGGAAACTATCTATTGTTGAAATTTCTGGAGTTCATTAGTAAATTTCATCCTTCTTTCCCTGAAGAGGAATCTCTGAATCCCAGTACTTGGTTCTGGGTAGCAAGAGCAATAGCAGAGGATTAGAGCAAAGAACAGATGAAGAGAGAGGAGGTGAGAAATAGAGGCATAGAGAGGACAGAAGATGAGAGGAGAGATGATAGAAAGATGGGAGATAGAAGTAGCTGAAAAAGAGAAGAGAAGTGAATTAATGACAAAGTAGTCAAATTTAGCTCCTCATATAGGAAAAAAAAGTATAGATTTTATTTGTAACTAGATTTTTTTCTTTGTTTTGCTGTTCTTTTACACTGTTCTTTGTCTACTTTCAATATCTTCTAGATTATTTTAGGAAACAGAAATGTTCAGTTAAATGTCTTTTTGGATAAGCAATTTCACATTATCCTTCTAAAGCTCTGTGCATTGATTTATTGTCTCAATGGACATGGGGAAAACTGGATACTGTAAGCCCTCCATGCTCTCTAGTGACTTATGCATAAACCTGAGTTATGTTACATAACCCTATGGTCATCAAGTTCTCAGTGTACCACATGCTAAAACTTCCCTTTGAGAACATAGTAAGAGAATGTACATGTTGACCTCTGAGCTTCTAGTCTCTGTGATTCACAGTTGATATACTTACAGAAGTAGTTTTGCTTTTAATACATTTAAGGTTTTAATTAATTAATTAATTAATTTTTTAATTAATGCCTTAATTGTATCAATAAAACTGAAATGTCCCTAAATTTTATAGTATATACCTTAACAGTGCATTACAACTTTTCTAGACACGAAAATCTATTTTTAAAAATTGGTTGATATTGTAAAATTTACTATTCTTAAAAGATAGTAGGTCATAAGACTAACTGCTATTTCTGCTTTTGTAGTCAAACTTCCTTACTCTGCTCTGAAAGATGACTAAGACACCTACAAAATACACACACACACACTCACACACATATATGTATATGTATGTATGTATGCATGTATGTATGTATGTATGTATTTGTTTTTCAAGACAGGGTTTCTGTATGTAGCTTTGCCCCTTTTCTGGCACTTACTCTGTAGCCCAGGCTGGCCTCAAACTCACAGAGATCTGCCTGCTTCTGCCTCCCGAGTGCTGAGATTAAAGGCTTGTGCCACCAATGCTGGGCTTAAGACATATATTTTTAAATCAGCTTCTTTCTACACGTAGGCAGAATGCAAATGATCTTGTAAGTTATGGCTTTACAGTCCCTGGATTGATAGGGCTAGCTTCTGCATCTTGGATGAGCTTGTGGCTGCAGACCTGGACCCAATCTGTAAATGTGCCAGTAGCTATATAAAAAGACTCTTATTAAAATTGATTCATGGCCGTGAAGAATGTCTGAGTGATTCCAGACCCATAAGAAAAGTAAGCTATGCTATGTGGAAATTTCATTTTCATAGTGCATATCTAATTCCCCTAAATTAGAATTACAGTGTGTTCCCTAAGTTGTGATAGAACTGTGGCACTAAGTAATCCACGTCTTGTTCCCACAAAGAAATTTCTGAAGGTTGTGTTTGGCTTACTGGAAAAATACTTTGGTTTGGTATTCTCTCTCTCTCTCTCTCTCTCTCTCTCTGTGTGTGTGTGGGTGTGTGTGTCTGTGTGTGTGTGTGTGTGTGTCTGTGTGTGTCTGTGATTTTCTATTGGTTTAATCAGTAAATCTTTGGGATATTGATTCCAAAATTCTGAATCTACCCATAGTGTCCATAGTGTCTCTTTTCACCATCACTTACTTTTCCTCAGAATCCATCCCTGTCCTCCAGCTCCTTGAGTTCCCTTTGTGTCCTAATATCCCAGGAGAGCAGAACTCAGATTAGTCTTCAGCATATCTTTCTGGTCTTTCAAACCAGTTTCTTGCGATGAGTAGAAGTATTTATTCCTCAATGATGACATCAATTCCTAAACATGCACTGTTATGGCTACCTCCTGTGGCATCATCTTTACCATAAGGAAGATGAGGTCTCAGCATATCAATATGTCAGTCACACTGTATGATGGACTCCCTCCTACATGGAGACAGGGTGTCTGTCACATCGACAGCTGAGTGCCTGTCTAGCTAGGATTTGTCATCACAGAGAAATCTATTTTAATATGTGTGTCTTGATTTATTCCCTTCAGTCTGCAGAAGCTACAAAAGTCTACTGTAAGCTTTGTGAGTAGAGCTCAGTAGTAGTTTTCTCTTTCATTAGAGAAACCAGCAGAGGCAACTTACTTACAGAGAAACTGATAATCCATAATTCCTCAGCATAATAAAGGTTCAAGAAACCTGTACATGAGATGCTTCCATCCTGTTCAGGTCTTCTTGGAACTATTTGCTATTATTTTAGCTGTAGGTCTGTACCAGTAAAAGGGAGATGGGTTCTTTGTGATTGTAACCTGTCATTACGGTGCTTAGAGCTTCTCCTCTCTAACCCTTTGAAGATATCTCAGGCTCTATTCAGTGAGATGCTGCAATGCATGGCAGCCATGGTGAGATATGGAAGTGGTTTCCTATAGATTTGAGCCACCTTGTTTGACTGTATAAACTCTGTTTTCAGAAGAAATCGATGGATGGTTTTCTTTTTCCTGGTGTAAACCTCAGTGCACATTGGATATTAAGAGGTTATTTTCCCTTTGTGAAGGGAAGTAATAGTACTGAGGAACTAATGTTGAATTTATGTGTATGAAATGTAGAAAAGTCAGACATCTGTAGATACCATTAGCAAGTAATAATAATGGGGTTTCTCTCACTGTGCCCAATTTAATTTTCATTGTTGGAGCTGAATGTTTACACCACTAATTTTGAATTTCTAATTGGTAGACATTATTTTGTCTTATGGGTAATTCCTTGGTCTTATATGCAAACATAGTACATATTTTTTTATTTCTGTATAGTTGCCAATATTAGATAGTGTATTTAATTATGTGTGGTGATATTTTATTTGTATGTTAATAAATAAAGTTTGCCTGGAGATCAGAGGACATAGATAGCCAGCCATAAACAAAAGTCAGGCAATGGTAACACACACCCTTAATCCAATCACATAGCAGGCAGAGTCTCTGTGTGTTCAAGGACACAGCCAAGTGTGGTGACACATTCCTTTAATCCCAGGACCAACCATGGAGACCTGAAGGTCTGTACAGACAGGTAGTGATGAGGAATTGAGTTGGCTGGGCTATGAGCCAATGAGAGGGCAGAACAGGAAGGCAATAAAGGCACAGATTAGACAGGAAGAAACTGGTTCTCTGGAGAAGCTATGGTGGCATGGTGAGCTAAGGTTAGCTGGTGGCTATTCCCATTCCTCTGATCTCTATGACTTTCACCCCTGTTTTTGACTCTGTTTCTTATTTAATAAAACTGCTTAGAAATTCATCTACAATTAGTCCCCTTGTAGCAAGAAGTCATTAAAAAACTGTTGGCCTTATCAGCCAGGAGTTACATGCCTTG
The DNA here is from genome assembly GCF_004664715.2 of Peromyscus leucopus. Classification (NCBI taxonomy): domain Eukaryota; kingdom Metazoa; phylum Chordata; class Mammalia; order Rodentia; family Cricetidae; genus Peromyscus; species Peromyscus leucopus. The sequence continues at coordinate 181,929,689 of NC_051063.1, forward strand.
GCACGGGCAGAGTTTACAGACCCCCAGCCTGGCTAGAGCTACAAGTGATCCAGCTGCACACAGCTTGAGCTTCTTGCAGCCAGATCTCCAACTCACATGATCTCAGTTATAAGAGGCCATAGGTGCAAGCAGCTTGACTGCTTATGGGTTTACAGAAGCCTGGCTTAGACCTGAAATGGCTCAAACCGGAGCATGTGGCTGGACTTTAGCTTTTATTTTCTTCTCCTGGCAAGCAGTAGGCTCTCTCTCTCTCTCTCTCTCTCTCTCTCTCTCTCTCTCTCTCTCTCTCTCTCTCTCTCTCTCTCTCTCTCTGTCTCTCTCTCTCTCTCTCTCAATTCCCATCTCAGAATGCAACCGTGCTAGGTAACTTCTTTGAAATCCCCTCAGACTTCTACACAGACTTGGTAAGTCAATTAAGATATCAGATATCTTAAAAAGAGAAACTAGTTAAAAGAGAAAAAAATTTTCCCATGTTAAAAAATTAGAAAAAGCTTTATAGTGGAAGGAAATTGGTCTTTGTTTGATAACACATTAGGCAGTCTGAAAATGGAATAATTACATGAGGGAATAATTAATGTTGATGTGATGTATGTAACATTAATTATACATATTTGTTTAATTATTGTTATTTTTCTATTAAAAAATTGGTCAACTTGGTGCCAAAATAAAATATTTTAAAATCCCTGTTAAAATTAATTATAGAGAAATTCAGACCCAGACAAAATAATTTAAAGGTGAAATTATTTCAGGATTGAATTATACAATTACAGAGAGACAGCCTGTTTTCAAACAATTAAACTTAATTTATCTAGTAGCAATACAGGAACTACCTGCTTAATGGCATGGACAAGCTAATTGGACTCCAGTGGTAATGTTAAATTTAAGGAGATTTAAGAAATCCATAATATCCTATGGAATGCATTCTCCATTCATAAAGCAAATGTTAAACTCATGATCAACTTACAATAGGATTATTCCTAAGGACTGGAAAGAATTGGTAACTGCTGTCCTGGAGCCAGGAGGACAATTACAGTGGCACACTTGGTTTAAGGATGAGGCTAAGACAATAGAAAATCAATGTAGAGCTAAAGGTGTGAAAATTTTCCAGAATCTGCTTCTATATACTGATATACATATACAATATTTATATGATAACCAAACATTAATTCTGTGGCTCATGGAAGCCATGAATGCATGGGAGAGAATTGAGGAAGCAGGAAAGAAAACATTCACAAAAGTTATACAGGAGCCCACAGAATCCTTCATGGAGTACTTACAAAGTCTGTGTTCAAGAGTAAATAAAATGATACCAAATTCAGAAGCTAGACAGATATTAATTGAATCTTTGGCTTTTGAGAATGTGGATGCAGCATGCTAAAAAATAATCAGGCATTAATGGGAAGATCTACACCCTTGGAAGATTGGATCAGGGACACAATTAATGTTCAGACTCATGGCCATGATGATATGTGGATAGGAGAAGAAATTTTCAAAAGGTTTGAGGTAAAATGTCATATGTTTTGGGTGTGAAAAGCAAGGTCATTTGAAAAGGGAGTATAAACAGGGTTTTCCTAGAAAGAATGTTTATTCAAGGAACAAGGGCAACAGAATACCCCTCCCTTCTAGGTTATGCAGAAGGTGTGATAAGGGTAAACAATGGACCAACCAATGTAGATCAACAAGGGACAGACAAGGTAATCCTTTGCCTCTGTCCTCAGGAAGCTCCCAGAGTGTCCTCATGAAGGCCCCCACAGCAAAATCACTTCAGACCTATCCTGCCACCATTGAAGAAACCTCTACTCAGAGCAATTAAATAAACAAATGCCTATTGGTGCTGTGGATATCGCTCTGTATAAATAAAATGCTGATTGGCCAGTAGCCAGGCAGGAAGTATAGGCGGGACAAGCAGAGAAAAGAATGGTGCAAGCAAGAAGGCTGGGAGAGAGACACCAGCCTGCTGTCCAGGGAGCAACATGTAAAGGCAACAGGTAAAGCCAGGGAAGACGTGATGACATATAGATTAACAAAAATGCCCTGAGTTTAAGTGTAAAAGCTAGTCAGTGGTAGGCCTGAGCTAATGGCCAAGCAGTTTTAAATAATATTAGCCTGTGTGTATTTATTTGGCTCTGAGAGGCTGTGGCCCAGGTGGGACTGGAGATAACTCCATCTATATATTGGAATAAACCAGGATGTTCAGCATGTTAGAACAGCTGTCTCAGAGAGAACAGAAAATTCAGGAGAAAACATAAGGCAATTTTTTTGGCAAACTTCTCTAAATGAACAAAGACTAAAATGAAAAGTATGAATAAATGATGTTTTCTTGGACAGTTTAGTAGACACAAGTGTAGATGTGACAATAATTGCACAAGAAATGTAGGATCTAAATTGGCCTCTATAGAAGGTAAATGTTGAGCTGTTAGGGACTGGAACATTATCGCAAGTGAAACAGATTGTAAGATGTCTCAAATGTATAGCTCCAGAAGGACAGAGAGGAAAAGTAAAGCCATATGTGGCTAATATAGCTATGAGTTTATGGGACCATGATCTATTACAACAATGGAATACTCAGATTAACATTCCTCCAACCTCAGAATAAAATCATAAACTAACACATGTTTCTGAGAGAAATATTAGAAGGTATTCTAATGAGTGGTCACCAGCCATCCATATTATACAAGAACAGGGCACAACAACTGCTGATCTTCCAAAGACACCAAGAGCTTTACCTTTAAAATGGTTAAAAGACAAGCCTGTACAGGTTCAGCAATGGCCTTTAACTACAGAGAAACTGATGGCTTTAGAAGAGCTGGTATAAGATCAGTTAAATGCTCAGCATATTAAAGAATCAACCTGCCCTTGGAACTTTTCTGTATTTGTTATTAAAAAAAAAACATGGTAAATGGAGAATGGTAACAAATATAAGAGCTATTAACAAAGTAATACAGCCAATGATGGGCTCTCTACAATCTAGAATTCCTTTGCCTACTCTGTTAACTAAAGGACAGCCTTTTATAGTTATTTATTTAAAAGACTGTTTCTTTTCAATACCTTTACAATTAAAAGACAGAGAAAGTTTTGCCTTCATGGTGCCTACTTATAATAATTCTCAACTAGTTAAGAGATATCAAGGGAGGGTTCTCTCACTGGGCATGTTGAGTAGCCAAACCTTTTGCCAATATTTTGTACAACAGCCATTGGAAGTAATACATATAAATTATTAAATCTATTATTTATCATTATATGGATAATATTTTACTAGCTGACTCCAATGTAAATACATTAGAAAGGATAATTTAAGAAGTAAATATAATTTTATCTTGCTGGTGATTACAAATTGCTCCTGAAAAGATACAAAGAATAGATTATATTAATTATTTAGGATATAAAATAGGTCTACAAAAAATTAGACCTCAAAAGGTGCAAATTAGGAGAGATCAATTACAAACCCTTAATGACTTTCAAAGATTATTCGGTGATATTTCACATCTTTGAACTATGACTGTGGTAAAAAATGAACTGAGTAATTTGTTCAAAACCTTAGAAGGTGACAAGAGCTTATATAATCCAAGAGAATTATCATCTGAAGCTGAGAGAGAATTGGCCTTGGTAGAAAAGGAAGTTCATGTGGATCATATGGATTCAAAGCTCGATTACATTTTTGTTATTTTACCCTCTAAACATTCTCCTACAGTAATTTTAATGCACAGGGTAGATGTTATATTGGAATGCATAGTTCTACCAAATCAACAGAGTAAAAAATTAAAAACTCATGTGGAAAAGTTCTCTGATTTGTTTAAAAGGAAAATTGAGACTTGGGCAATTAGCAAGAATAGACCCAGCAGAAATTGCCATAACTTTAATTAATGAAGATATTGAAAACCTATGAGCAGAAAGAGAACCTTGTCAAAGAGTTAGCAGTAATTTTTGGTAGATATTAACAGCAAATATTCCAAAAGGGATATAATTAAACTTATAAAGAGAGCTGATTGGATTTTGCCTCACATTATATGGGAAACACCCATATCTGGAGTTCCTACATTTTATACAGATGCAAACAAATAAGGAAAGCCAGGTTACATATCATAAAATTTAAGTAAAATGGTTCAAGGTCCTTATAATTCAGTCCAAAGTTGGAATTGTATGCTATTCTGTTGGTATTAATGGATTTTTCAGCACCTCTCAACATAGTTACTGATTCTCATTATGCTGAAAGAGTAGTATCACATGTTGGGACTGCAGAATTTATCCCTGATGAGTCAGAATTAACTTCACTATTTATTCAGTAACAAGATATAATCAGGAATAGGAAGCATCTGATATATATAACTCTCATCTGATCCCATAAGGGTCTGGCAGATCTCTAGCACAAGATAATGATGAGATTGATAAATTATTGATAAGAAATGTGCTGGGGGACTCAGAATTTCATAAAAAAACATCATGTCAATAGTAAAGGTTTAAAAATGGATTTTTGCATAACCTGGCAACAAGCCGAGGAAAGTATAAGAAAATGTTCTACTAGTTCTTTTTATAATCATACCAACAGGATGCAATGCAAAGGGTACTCAGAGGAATGAAATCTGGCAGATGGATATGTTTCACTCTGCAGAATTTGGAAAATTGAAATATGTACACCATACCATTGATACTTATTGAGGATTTCAAAGGGCAACTGCTTTGAGTTCTGAAAAAGATGATTCTGTCTGTAATCATGCATTTTCATTTGCTAGAAGTTATGGCCATCATGGGTATACCTGCACAAATTAAAACTGACAATGCTCCAGCATATGTCTGTGGTAAAATGAAACAGGTTTTTTTTTGCTTATTACAATATAAAGCATATTACATGTATACCATATAATCCTACAGGCCAAGCAGTTAAAGAACGATCAAATAGAACTCTAAAGGATATCCTAAATAAACAGAAAGTGGTAATAAAACCACCCAGAAATAGATTACATAATACTGTATTAACTTTAAATTTTCTCAATACTAGTGAGAAAAGAACAATAGCTGCAGAGAGACATTGGATAGAAAAAAAACTACAGAATTAAATCACCCAATATACATTAAAGATTTGCTGACCTCAGAATGGAAACCAGGATATGTGTTACGTTGGGGATGAGGTTTTGCTTTTGTTTCCAGGAGAAGATAAGCTGTGGATACCATCAAAATTGATTGATTTGATCAAGAGAGACCTCTTAATTAGAAGAAGTGATAGTTCATCAAACAGCATGACTATCCAATTTAAACTAACTTATACCACTAACAAATGCTTTTCATTTAATCAGATATAACTTGCCAAAGGGAGATATCCCCAAGTTAGCCTTAGGGAAAGTTTTTGTCTTTCTGAAGAATGAAGGCTAAGGAATCTTAAGAACACTGCACAAATGAGGCGTCTGAAAAAAAAAAAAAAGAACAAATCATCTAGAAAAAAAATGTCCCAAGAAAAAGAGTAAATTGGCCTATTGGTATATCACATATAAAATTTCATAATTCTTCCTAAATGTTTGTTTCTGCTCTTCTCTATAGACAATTAACACAAATGGTCTTTTTGTAGTCCTAGTTCAACTTAAAAGTAAAGCTGGCATTGGAGTTGGAGAATAGCTCTCTCCTTTAAACCCAAGCATGTTGTTAAAAGGAAAATGCAAACTCCCTGTATCCTGCCAGAAGAAAAAGACATTTTCTGATATGGGACAGAAGAAAATGAAAAAATTAAGGAACTGTTCTATTGCCACTAATATAAATTCTTTGATTCTATTTTGATTCTTTAAACTTTTCTTAAGGTATGAATTTTATATCAAACTTAGAAGAATAATATATACATATATATTAAACTTATATTATGATATTGTCATATAGAGTACTAACTAATTCTAGAAAAGGCTTCAATTAGCTGCCTATACAGGTTTTTGTGTTCGAGTCTCTATCAGTTTTCTGCAGGGAATCATGACGAAGCCTAAAAGTGAACTTGAAGTCTCCATAACGATAATGGGGCCCAACAACAAGGATTCCATGTGGACAATAATAATACCACTAACCTGACAAACCCAAAACTCATCTTTGGACTACAAACTGCTCAGAACAATTTTGACATGACTGACTGAGATGATTCAGTTTCACAGACTTGAGATAATCCCTGACCTTTGACATTATGTAGAAACTGGACAACATATGATATAGCTGCATTTCCTAGGACTTGACAATTAACCCTTTTTTTTTCTTTTCAGAATCTTCTAAAGATGCCTTCACCCAACAACCAGCAGGAAGCAATTTTAAGAACATGACATCCACATTCCCAAAGAGGTGGTGTAGGGCAGGTAGTTTTTGGTCTTTTAATGGGGGGGGGGGTTGGGGATAGTTGTCATTGTTTAGGAGTGTTGCTTACAAGCTGTTTTTGTTAATGGTTAGGAAAAGGGCTAAACAAAGGAGATTAGATTTAAGGTTCTTGTCTGAAAAAAAAACCGATATAGAAGTGATAGTATAAAGGGTAGATTATTGAATCTACACTGAAAAGAAAAAAAAGAGAGGATGTACATATGATATAGATTAAAAAGGTAGATTATTGAATCTACTTTTAAAAGACAATTACTTTTTTAATACTTTACATTGGATTGGATTGTTATATATTGTATAAATATTACATATATTGAGATGGAAATTGTTAGAAAATGCTGTATGTATATTTCTAATCTTGTTCAGGATGTTGTACTTATACAGTTCATTTAACAATATAATGCAATTTGTTAATCCTGGAATATAATTAGAACCAAGTATGAGGATATAAAGAAATAAAAGTTTATAGTTAGACATTACAATTGAACTTTTAGTCACATTAGATGTTTTCAAGGTTAACCAGATGTATTTTAGATAGACAGGTCATCTTCAAATCCTTCAGAGATCTACAGAATATGGCATTTAAAATGTCTTAATAACTTAGATTTTTTTTTCTTTTTTTTATGTCTATGAGACATGTCAACTCCTGGCGGCACCAATCTACTTCAGAGAAGATATGGGTATTGAAGAAACTGTATAGGGAGCTAAATTTCATTGTAGCAAAAGTTAGCCACTGGGCAACAAAGTGCCCTTGAAATCATTGACTTTTGACAGTATGCTAACCAAAATGAACAAACAGGACAAACCACAAAGGACTGCTGATTCTTATCAAAATAAGTTTGGTTGTGGCATTAGCAACAGGTATCCTCTGAGGCCAGGACAATATGGCACCATCACTGAAGTGGCTTTGAAATCTGGAAAAGGTACAGTGCCCCTTTCTTTGAAGGCAGCTGAACAGGCAGTGGACTGATGGTTTCTGGTGCACAGTGGAACAGTAGATGAAACACTTATTGTTGAAAGAGTAACTAGGCTGGAGGAGTCTAACCTCTAAATGGTAGACTGGTGTTGATTAAAGAGATGAAGGCAGCCACAAGCAGAAAAGAATGGGATGCAGAGAAGAATAGGATGCCAAGATGAAGACACCCACAAGCCAAGAAGAATAGGCAGCTGAATTCCAAAAACACCAACAATTTCCAGAATTTAAAATCCTGAATCATGACAGGACAATGGTGGAATTCAGGTTTATTGGGTACATGGATGACTCTCACTAAATGTGAGGTCCAGCTCTAGGCCTTGTGTACATACTACTTCACAAATGAGTCTGACAGATATGCTAAGCCTGCAGGCTGAAGATGATGCCCCAATGGTGCAGAGAAACCTAGGGTGGTTGTCCAGGCAGCTGATTGTTTCTGTCTACTCACATTTTTCTTGGAAGCCACTTGTTTTCACTTCCTTTTTCATTAGGTAATATTATTTTCTTCTTTGGTCTCAGAGGAAGTTGAAGATTAGATACTTACAGTTATAGTTATAGTTTTCATTGTTAAGAATTGCAGAAAAGAAACTCACTAAAGGGCTGTAAAGTATAAAAATTTGAAAGATAGTAAAAGGTAGTTTTTTGTTAGTGATATAATCTAGAGTCTTTGTCATTTTTGGAGCACTATTATACAGCTCAGACAAACAATTGTCCTATATTCCTTAGTTCTCTTCATTTTTTTTTGTGCTCATTTACCTTCCCTCCCCATATCGTTATTGTTCACCAAACTTATTCCTTTTATTGATATGGCTCAATATAAAATGCTTTCCAGCCAGGTGGTGACAGCACACACCCTTTATCCAGCACTCAGGAGGCAGAGCCAGGCAGATCTCTGTGAGTTTGTGACATTCTGGTCTACAGAGCGAGATCCAGGGTAGGAACCAAAACTACACAGAGAAACCCTGCCTCAAAAAACCAAAGAAAAGAAAAGAAAAAAGAAAATGCTTTCCAAAGACTTGGGTTTTATGGAATGTAACCCAACTATGGCACTTTTTAAAAAATTGTGGAACTTTTTGCAAGTTAAACATAACTCGAGGTGGTTAGTAAGCATGAAACTCCCGTGTATAATATTATTGGTTCCTTACTCTTGGCTGTAGGTTTATTATATGCAACCTTTATTATGTTTAGGTATTATCCCTGTATCTCTTGACACTCCATGGCATTTATGGAAAAAGAATGCTGGAGTTAATTAAAAGTATTTCTGACATTAGGGCTGGCTAAGTGGATGTTTCCGTCAAATCCAACCCTGCAGAGAAAAGACAACACCATGGGAGAGGAGGCAGAAAGAGTGAAGGAGCCAGAGAGGATGGAAAATACCAGGAAAACAAGGCCCTCTGAATCAACTGAGGAGAGATCCCATGGAATCATGGAGACTGAAGTCACAAGCACAGGGACTGCACACATTGTCATCTAGTCCTTTGCCTATATATTATAGCTTTCCATTTAGTATTTATATGGGCCTCCTGAGTATATGAATGAGCAGGTTTGTTTTGTCCAACCTTGATCAGATTTATTTTATCTCATATTTTTCTTATCATGTTAATGTTATATATCAGAAGCCTGTATTTCTAATGACAGAAAGGAAGTGGATATGATTAGGAGGGGAGGTGGAAGGAACTGGGAGAAGTAGAGGGAGGAGAAGTTCTAATCACGATACATTGTATAAGAAAGGAAACTATTTTCAATAAAATAAAAAAAGAATATTTTGTGGCATCAAATATGTCATTCTTGTGATTTCTATCTTTAGTCCATCTGTGTGGTGAACTGCATTTACTGATGACTATAACTAAGCCATCCCTATAACTTTGGATAAGTTGTGATACCATTTTATTTTAAACTAAAATCACTGTATTGTGATGAATTCATGAATAAAAGCATTAAAGCCCTCCAATGAATAACCACACAAATGAAAACTTGTCCAGACTCAATTTCATTATATTTCAATTTAGTTCTATACAGTTAAAAGAACTATGCTGTAGCAATTGATCTTTGCTTAGGGTATTACAATGTCACTAACAAGTATGTTTTTATGCCCTTATCAACTGCAGAATAAGAAATTGGTAGAGTTGAAGACAGAAGAATAACTAACTTGATATACTCTCACATAACTAAATTACTGCTGTTTTGCCTGACATTACCATTTTGAGTCTCCTTTCTAAGTGTCATAATAAAGTTAAAGATATCTACCTACATAAAAACATTTGAACCGTATAGCATAAGATCTTCATACAAGTGAGAGGATTTGATTTTTTTTTCTGAGTTGGTGTTACCCAGTTTAATACTATTCATTGTAAGTACATCAACTTTACTACACTTTTTGTGATTTCTTCTATCGCTGTAGTTGAATAATAGTCCATTTTGTGTATAAAAGCAAATCTGATATAGATTTATCTGTTTATGGATATATAGCTGGGCTCCATTTCCTTGTTATAGTAAATAGAGCAGCAATAAAAATGGATTTGGATATATCTCTGTGGAAGTATATGGGGTTCTCTGGGTATAGGCCCAAGAGAGGAATAGCTGTGTCACATATTAGTTCTTTTTTAGTTTTCTTAGGAGCCTCCAAACTGATTTCCATAATTTACTATGAATTGGCTTCCAAAATATTGATTAATTTAGCATTGCAGTGATTTCAAACTAGATATTAATAACGGAGATTTACAGACTAATCTCCCTGATGAACATAGATGAAAAATTTCTAAAACATGTTCACATATAAAATTCAAGATAACATTAAAAACATCATTCATTTCCATTGATTATATTTTTCACTAAGTGGTAATGTAAGATGCTCTTTCTGAGACCTTGTTGAGGACTATTGCTACAAGCTTTGCAAACCAACCTGATTTTCTCTAGTGCAGCTAAAAGCAGGATACTTGAGAAGTTGTGGTTGAAGAACGCTCGTGGTACTGGTGCAGGCTAGGGCTGTTGTGAATGGACCAGCCATGGTGTCATTTTTCTTTGCCATTAGACTGTAGGACCAATAAGCTGTGAAAACTCTAAGCACTCAGGGTGCCCTAGAAAATGAAAGTGGGAAGAAAGCCACCTCTATTAAGAGCATTTTGCTAGCTCTGATGTACATCAGCAGGACAAAGGGATGCCTAGCAGGGTAAGTTGAAAAGTGAGCTAGTCCACTTACAATGGGATAAGCTCATATAGGCTTCAAATTAAACCAGCCTTCAAAACTCCCAATTTATCATTTTGGTTAATTGTTAAAGGACAAGACACCAACTCTTTCACTTTCTCTACTGACATTCTGAGGGAGATGGTAAAGTAAGCACCTGGATACAAAAAAAAACAAAAACGTATCATTTACATACTTAAAATAAGAATTAGAGACTTTATTCCTTATCCAAACCAAACTGAGTCTGAGTCTAGGAACCACAGAGTAAGAATTTATAAGAACAAATGGTGCAAAACAGGGAAAACCCAGAGAAATGAGGCAGTTGATGTTCACCAGCCACCAACTGTGATTGTACAAAAGAGCAACACAGCCTTGTAAGATGGAGGAGAGAGTACAAAAAGACAGGAAGATAGACACCAGGGCCAGGATGCTCTGGGTGGCTTTGGACTCAAAGCAGATTCTACCTGAACCACGAGTGCTACGGATATTTTGAACCCTCTGTTTGTGTCTATACAGAATGACAACCATGGAGCCACTGGACCAGGCCATGAGCAAAGAAAAGAAGATTTCAGGGCACACCACAAGTGCTGAATAGAGTGAATCATTGATTTCATTCCTCCCTGCAATGAAACAGTATTCAAAATCTTGTTTTCTTGTCAGATTTTTACTTTCAGTAAGTGGGTACAACAAGAAAATGACATTTATCAACATGTACAAAACCCAGAGGAGGGCAATGGAGCAGCAAATGTGCTTTGAAGCTTTGACTTTTAGATCCTTACAGCAGCATTCCTTGTGACTGATGGTGATGACTTGGAAGACACTTAAGAGGCAGGTGGTGCCAATGGACACACTCCGGCCAACTCTTTGAATGTACAGAATTAATCTGCATGCAGAATTGCTTAAAAAGTGCTTCAACCCAAAAGCTGCGATTGTGGTAGGCACTCCTGTAGAAAGAATGATCAAAGTGTTGGCTGCCATTAAGTGCATGTGTATCAAATTTGTTGGCTTTAATTTGCTTTCTCCATAATGAACTTGAAAGTAGTAAAGGAGAGAGAAATTTCCCAGAATTCCAACTGTAGTTTGTGATAAGAAAATGATTTTGAAGGTCATATTCCAGAAGTCCATTCTGTGATTGGGTATAATTTTCTTTAGATAATGGCCAAAGCCATTTCACTGGTTAAAATGAATGAAAATATTAGTACTCCAAAGAGATACAGAGGGACAAAATTAGAATGCTTCTTAGAGCTCAGGAGTTACATCTCAGCCTAGACTACATAACTAGAATTTCTCAAAGTTAATGCCCGGGAAAATTATTACTTATGATGCGTACTAATCTAAGATGTCTAAAGGCCTCAGCACACACATATGTATGGAAGATGTGCCTTCGTAGTCACAGAGTAGGCAGCATTATGAGTAAGGATTTATGACCTGTGAGAAGCAATAGAAACTGAGAGGCAATACAATCAATGAAAACATAACACAATAAAAATATACTGATAATTTCTAGACTTAGTATAAATGAAGACAATTTTAATAACCATTACCAAACTCAAAAACATCAACTATAAAAGAATACCTTATCTAAAATTAATGATTAATGAAAAATTTATAATATCATTCAGAATATATCTACAGTTATACACAACAATTTTGTTAAGAGCATAAAATGTATTCTCATGATGGGTAAAGTGAAAGCTTTTATCTTACTAAGTTAAGAGCTAGCTCTTATGAAAAGTCACACCTAATAGACAAACACATGTACAATCTCAGGTTGTGGTTGTTAGAGCATTGGTACCATCCAATGGGATGAAATCCCACAAAATGATCAACAGAACAAAAATAGACAAAATAAGTCAGCAGGAATAACAAGGATATGATCACTATGTGAAGAATGATAACCAATTGGGAAATGTTTATTGTCTCTATTTAAACTATGTCTGGGATAATCAGGCACCAGACAGAAGTCTAGAGTGAAAATGGTAGTGAAGAATGAAGTCTGTTAAACATCTCATCAGTGCAGTGGGAGGAGACTCTGAGGATGCAATACTCTTCCTGTAGGAGACTGTATCTGTAGCCCTCTTTAGTAGGGTGAGATCCCCTTGAAGAAATAGACAGAAGCAGCTGTGCATCAGTATCAGGCTGAACCAAGAAGCCTCAGGAAGGGAGACATTGCTCCACTCACTAATTTGCTAAACAAAGACAGCTGGATATTCAGCAGTACAATCAGGAACTGGGAAAGAATTGCTAGTGAATCGTGAAAACTGAAGAAGTTAAAACAAAGTGCATAGAGGAGCTGAGACCTTAGGGACTACCAGATAGTAGCAGTTTCCCTTTATCAATGCATTGGGTCAGGAAAACTCCCAAGACAATGGATGTATCAGAAAATTAAAAGTATTCTAGTAAGTGGTATAATACAGTCTGAGAAGATAAGTAGTGTACATTGTGTCTCAACGTTGTTTCTTAGTGTATAATTTTTAAAATATGTGATTATGTGGGAGTTACTGTGTGTGAGGCAACAAAAAGTGTTATGAGGTGCATAAGAGCATTAAAAGATCCTCTATGAGAGGCCAGTAAAGATGAGAATATACACAGGATAAGAGCATAGAAGAAAAATGTCTGGACCATATATACTGTATTTGGGTGGATAGATGGGGAAAAAGTGGGTTTGTTTCTATCAAAATACTAATTAGAAAAAAGCCTGAAAGAAACCTGTTATTTTAATCTAATTAAAAATTAGTAACCAAAATACAAAAGATAATTAAAATGACAGGTGGTAAAGAAAAATATAGTTGACAAAACCAAAGTTAGATATAATTCTAAGTAAACCAAGGACCTCACGAACTAGTTATGGCTGTGAATGTCAATATAGACACTCAGGAAAACTGGTCACATCTGCTTATGGAAAACAAATACAACAAAACAACCTACATGGCAACAAAGCCAGTCCAAAGAATGAGAACCAAAATAAATTTCTTTGTATCATCAAAGAAAAGTGGTGTTTATAATTCACTAATAGCCTTGGATACTTCAACCTGCAGACCACCCACATTAGCCCAGTTATAGTTCTTCATCAATGAATCAATAGAGACAGACACAGGAAAGAATTCTGCATATCAGTAGGTCCTTAAAATCTTACAGTATTGTTTTGTGCTTCATCTGTTGGGTTCCAAGTGATATTTCCCTTGTGACATTCCCATGAGATGTATGGGCATGAGTTTTGTTTCCTTATTTGAAAATGTACAATACTCAAACAAAAAATATATTGAGTTTGGTTTAAGGTTGTTGGAGGAATGGCAGCTGGTGTCTGCACATGAAACTCGTGGAATCACAGTTTGGGACTGATATTGCAACAAACAATTTCTAATTTCTGTCAACACTGATGCTCACTGAGAGACAAGATCACTGAATAGTTCACCAGAACAGTATCACAAACATGTTCTTTGTTGATGTTTTTGCTTCTTCTGATGATGATCACACACATAGGAAATATAATTTTTAATTTTAACTTCTTTATTGATTCTTGCTGAGTTTCACATTGTTCACCCCAATTCTGTTCAACTTCTCATCCCTTCAGTTTCATGCCTCATCCCTGCAGAGCTCTCCAACAAAAGAACACAAAACAGACAAGGAAGCAAGCAAGCAGACAAACAAAAACAAAAACAAACAAATTAAAAAACCCTTTTAACTTCTCTTTCTTTTCCACCTCTCAAACACCTCTTCTTTCATCCTGGAGGCATTGGGGGCTCAATGTGTCTTATATTATATCCTTTCTTCCTTCTATCTTTACTAGCAAATGTTCATTATAATGAGTCACTGGTCTGGTTCAAAGCCTCTGCTTTCTTGTACACCCTGGATTCTCACTGGAACTCCTCTGGAAAACTGCATCACTGCCCTGAGTGTTAGAGATTTTGAGAGTATTGTTTCATAGGAGCAGTCTCTTCAAAAGCTACAGCATGTCCTAAATGAGGTAGAGAGTAGTGTGCATGAATTCATTGCCCAGGTTTGGGCCCGGTTGTTAACTGAGCTGGTCATTCTGGATCACTGTGGCCACCCACCTCAGGTGGGGCAGAATCAAATCCCTATGCCTATGCCTGCAGCATTGCTTCATCCTTGCCTCTGATGAGGGGTGGGGTACACATCTCTGGAGTGCGGGGGCCAACTGAGATATAGGTTAAGATGCTCAATATTTAATATGATACCAATGAAACCCAACAACCCTAGAAGCTTTTTAAAGTTCTACATACCTGGAATTGTGCTTACTGAGAGTGCAGGAACATTTCAGGGTAATTGATGCCAGTGCAACTACCTTGTCAAATCTGGGAGGATTGAAAAAAAGGACAAGTATTAAAGGTAGAGTGTAGTCACATCCAGTATTCTCACATGAAAATATTCAGCTTTTAAAATTTTTAGCTATAAGTGTATAATAGAAAATATAACTTTTGTGAGTTAAATATAATTAATGTATATGTGGAAAACAGCAATGACAATTTATGATTCTCTGCTCTGCTTTTAGTTTGACACCTCCTTTGATGTTTAAAACTTTATCTTATACACAGTAATATTATTTCCACTGTCAAGAACTGAACTTAGAATCACAAAGAGCATGTGCCTCTTTAAAGACTAAAGATGCTTTAGGCAAAGTAGATATTGGGACTAGACCATGGCTAGTTTGGCACAAGCAAGGCCATCTCAGTCAATGCTAACAAAGACATGTTGGACGGTCTCAGACCTGTTCCAGAATTCTATGCAGTTTGTGTTCCTCATGTGATTGATTTTTTTCACTTCATTGCTATTCTGTTGTACGTTTTGGCTTTAATATGTTTACATTTGAGGGGACTAGAACTTGCTCAGTGTAAGGAAAATGAGCTGTCACTGTAAGGGTTCTCTGTTTGGGTCCCTGCACCCACATGGTGCCTGGCAACTGCCTGTAACTCCAATTCCGTTGGGTTCTCTCATCCTCTAGTGGCCTCTGCAGGCACTGCATTCTCAAAGAACTCAGTTACAGGCAGGCAAAAATACTCATGCACACAAAATAAAGATAGACATATAAATCTTTTTAGAAATAACTTTTCACTTTGACATAAAGGTTTATGTCATAGGAAATATCGAGCTCCAGTGCTTCTGAGCTTTTAGTTACCTGCAGTATTCTCAGTATAGTCTGTCCTGACAGGAAATTGTCCTAACTCAAGTTTGATTTCAGAAGGACAAGATGGACATGATGTTTGTGATGTCACAAGAAATATGAATTATTTTTCACACAGTAAAGGCTTAACTGGTAATATAGAAGAATTGCCAACACTATTAATCTGTACAAAATATGACAAGAAAGAGTAATATGTAACTAACAAATATTGCATTAGAAAAACATTCAATTCCTAAACATTTCTTTTAAAAGTGAGCATGTACTTGCTAAATTTTTGTAATTTTTTAAGACTGGGTATCACTATGCAGCTCTGGCTGTACTCAGATTCACTCTGTAGATCCTATTGGGCTCAAATTCACAGAGATATGCCTTCCTCTGCCTCCCAAACACTGGGAAGAAAGGTTTTTTTCAAGCACACATCTGGTTTATTTGCTTATTCTTGTATTGATGAATCTACTGCAATGGAATTTGTAATGCATTCAAATAGATGGTGAGATGTGAGAGAATAAAGTACAATCTGGATAATGTGAAACCTTAAATATTGGCCAGTTTGATATAGCATAATAAATGTTAATGTCAATTTAGTTGACAGAACCTGGGGACATCATGCACAAGGCTCTTTCTTCCTTTACCAATAAGGATAAACAGTGAGTGAAGACATGCCATTAGGTTGTGCTTAATAATAGAGTGTGATGAAAGCAGCATCAATAACTGAAGATACACTTGGTACTGGCTCTCCTTGTCTAATACTCATACTGGACCTTCTCTTCCCTTCTTCCTATTTCAAGTGCAAAGGTAGAGTCCTCAAACCAGTATTTGTAGCAATGGCCATTCAATACAGATTCAGTTACAGTTTCTATAACCAGATCCTAATTTTAGTGTCACATATGAACTTTTACTTCACAAACCTAGTCACATCCTGCACATCCCAGGGATTTGTGCTTCTTATATTTCCATTGTAATGATTACTAGGACATAACACCAAGGTACATTCAACTAAAATAATAATAATAATAATAATAATAATAATAATAATAATAATAATAATAAAATGAGTTTCTATACATCATGTTAGCTGAGGTGAATTATCACATTGTGTTATTACCAAAACCCTTCAGCACATTCACAGATGGGCTGCATTATCCTGGTGTTACCCAAATTCACCTTGGTGGGCTACTTATATCACATTGATAAAAAATCAGATACATGATTAGGAACACTTCAATCTTTCTAATTCATCTTTTACTCATGCAATAGTTCTTATGCCTTCTTTGTCTATTCCATGGATCTGTTTCTGTCCCTATGCCATTACCAGACAGGAACACTTACTCAGGGCTTCCTTCTTTGCTGACTCTCCCACTCAGACTGAAATACAAAGCACTCACCTGGTTTCTTATCACTGCAGGATGGTGGGTACATTGGGCAGATCTAGTCTCATTAGTAAACTTTTCTGTGGGAAAGTAGAGGTCTGTGACTCTGTGACCTCACCTCCCTCCAGAACTTCAATTTTCATTTCAACTGAAGTGCCAATGACAATGAGAGAGCTCGCTTTGGGAGACTAGATCATTTATGAAAAAGTTCTGGTTGTTAATTATCAAAGACCTTTTAGAGTTCCTAGTGATTTTTATCCAAATGGATAAAGTCTATTGAAGAGGCTCTGAGTTTTCATGATCCCCGAAGGCTGACCAGGTCACCGGGGAAGATGCAAGCAACTTTGAATTCAGATTCATGAGAAAGTTAGAGAAGTCTCTATGTCTCTTTGGATTCCAACTTCACTGACTTCTTCCAACACAAACCAACATAGTTAAATTTTTGAATATTTATATCACTTATTACTTAAAACATTTGAGTGTTTTACACATGCATATGTGTTTTATTCAAGTCTAAAAATGACTATCTCCTTCCAGTTCCTTTTTTATCTACACACCACAATTCCACTCAATTTTCATGTGTTCTTTAACACAAGGAAAAAAAGACCCAAAATTAATAATTACCAAGTCTACTTAGTGACAGTACTATGTGTCTAGTAGAGTGGCATCTATGGAATCATGAGTAGTCTCTAAAACATAAAAATCTGACACAACCTCTCCCATAAACTATCTGTGGCCATTAGCTCTTTAGCTAAGAGTGGGACTTCCTGAACACCTCCACTCTACTTGGATTGTTCTAGATTAATCTGTGCAGGTTTTGTTCATAGGGTCCTAACAAGTAACTTACCAGGTGTAAGAGCTCTGTTCTGTCTGGACAAAACCAGTTTTCTCATAACCATTTGTTGCCATAAAGGCTTTAACCTGTTTTCTGCCTCTTCTTTCAAATGATGATCCTTAATTCTTGGGAGGAAGAGGTTTTTTATAGATGTCCTATTTTTAGCTCGACATTCAATGTATCTTGTTCTCAGCACCTTGCATAATGTGGGTCTCTGTGTCATTCCCTCCCAGACTGAAAAACAAAGCTTCTCTAATGTCGGTTGAGAATTATACTGATCAATCATCATAAAGATAAGGGTTTACTGGAAAATTTATTACTATGTCCTCTTAGCTAAATAAAAGCATTAGTTATTCCTACATTATGAACCAGTCTGACTCCATCTTAATATTGGTAGCCATCTCATTACAATGGCAAAATACATCAAAATACATTTATTTCTTTTTTCCTGTAAAATCCAACTCTCTGGTTCTGGAATTTGACTTGTTCCACACCCTGAATTATCTTGGCCTATATTCTTTCCCAATCCATAAGATATTCTTCCAGTTAATCTTAAACTGCTATCTGGTCATATACTTTGCATTCAACTTTCCTATGTTGCAATATTCCTCAGGCAAAACCAAGATTATGACTTTCCCATATAAAAGGAGTCTAGAAATTTGTATTGTGGCTGTTCTCCTAATCTCCACAATAGGGGACACAGATGCTGGTCCAACTTTGCTCTGCACAGAAGTTAAAATTGCTTAATTAGATCAAAATTATGGCTGGGCAGTAGTGGTGCTTGCATTTAAAGCCTGCACTTAGGAGGCAGAGTCAGGTGGATGTCTTTTAGTTTGAAGCCAGCCTTGTCTTCAGAGGGAGTCCCAGGTCAGCAAAGGCTACAGAGAGAAACTCTGACATGTAAAACCAATAAAAGCAACAACATTAACAAAATTCAGGCTAATATCATTATACTGATTGTCTTTGTACTTATTCAATGGATTGGACACTGGGTCTA
Organism: Peromyscus leucopus; assembly: GCF_004664715.2. Classification (NCBI taxonomy): domain Eukaryota; kingdom Metazoa; phylum Chordata; class Mammalia; order Rodentia; family Cricetidae; genus Peromyscus; species Peromyscus leucopus. Next base: position 181,948,527 of record NC_051063.1, read on the forward strand.
TGTACTCCATAGTCACATATTCTTGTCCTTGATAAGATCCCAAAGCATGGTTTCCATCATGTGAAGGGGACCTTGAATTCTTCATGAAATTGTTCGTTACTCCCATGATATCCATAACTCCATTGAACCAGGCTTGTTGATGTTAATGTTACTGTGGTAGTTTCCATGGTGTTTTCATGGAATTAGATTACAACCTCCACAATGTGCAGACTATTCCAGTTGTTTCTCTCAGTGTTTCCTCCCCTCCACCTACTGCCATTCCACATGCAAAATCTTTTCTATTTCCCCTCCCTTCCCATGGAGATCCTTGTGTCCACAATCATCTCATTATGTTACTTAGCCTCTCTGTGTCTGTAGATAGTAGTATGAGTATTGTTGTATTTTACAAGTAATATCCTTTTATAAGTGAGCAAATACCATGATGTTCTGTCTGGGTCATGGTTACTTCACTCAGAATGATTTTTTTTTAAGTTCAGGTACTTCATATGGCCTGCATATTCCATGATGTCACTGCTTTTAACAGCAGAGTAATACTCCATTGTGTAAATGTACATTTTCTTTATCTATTCTTTAGTTGGGTATTATACAGGTTGTTTTCTGTTTCTGACTATTACAAATAAATCTAATAGGAACATAGTTGAGCAAGTGTCCTTATAATAGGTTGGGATATCTTTGGTTTTATGGCCAGCAGTATTGTGGTCTTGAGATAGATTCCAAATTTTCTATGAAATCAACTTATTTATTTTAATAGTGGATGTACAAGTTTGAACTCCCACCAGCAGTGGAAGAGTGCTTCCTTGCTCTACAACCTCACCAGCATGAGATGTCACTTGTGTTATTGATTTTAACTATTGATAAGCATACCCATAAGTCATTTTGATTGGCATTTCACTGATTGCAAAGATGTTGAACATTTCTTTAACTGCTGCTCAAACATTTCAGATTCTACTGTTGAGAATTCTATTTAGATTTCTACTCCATTTTAAATTGAATATTCTAGTTTGTTGATGTTTAATGTCTTGATTTCTTTATGTATTTTGGGTATCAGTGCTCTGTTAGATGTAGAATTGGGGAAAATCTTTTCCCATTCTGCGGTCTGATGTTTTGTCCTATTGACAGTGTCCTTTCCTTACAAATGTTCAGTTTCATGAAAATTTATTAATTGTCTAACCTAGTGCATGGGTTATGTGTTCTGCTCAGGAAGTTGACACCTGTGCCACAGAGTTCAAGGCTATTCCTGGTGTTCTGTAGCAAGTTTGTCCATGATAATTGATAGGGACCTATTTTTATTTTGCTACAAACAGACATCCAGGTAGAAGATGCTTTCTTTTTCCATTTTATAGTTCTGTATTTTTCAATCAAAAATCAGTGGTCCATAAGTGTGTGTATTTATGTCTGGGTTTTGACTCAATGCCATTGATCAACATTTCTGATTTTATGCCAACACCATGCAGTTTTTATTACTAGACCTATGAAGTAGTGCTTGATTTCAGGGTTGATGAAACCTCCTGAAGTTCTTTTATTTCATAGGCAATTTTTACCTATGCCGTTTTTTTTAATTTTCCATATGAATATGAGTACTAGTCTTTCATGCTTGTAAAGAATTATGTTAGGTTTCTGATGGGGATTGCATTGAAACTGGAGATATCTTTTAGTAAGGTGTCCATTTTTACTATGTTAATCTTACTGATCCATGAGCATGGGAGTTCATTCCATCTTCTGACATAGTCTTCAAATTCCATCTTCAAAGTCTTGAAGTTTCTATCACGCAAGCCTTTCACTTGCTTGGATAGAGTTACTCAAATATATTTTATATTATTTGTGTCTAGTGTGAAGAGTGATGTTTCACTGATTTCTTTCTCAGACCTTTGGTCATGCATCTATAGATCCTTTTCATTTTCCCACATTTCCCATTTCCAGAAATCCCTCAGTTTGTATTTTTCATTGCTTCAATTTTGATTTTTATGCCTTGAACAGTTTCCTTGGCATGGTTGGTTTTTTTTTCTTTACTTTCTTCACATTATTTTGGGGATTTATTGATTTCCTCCAATTCTTTGTTTCTGTTTTCCTGGATTTCTTTAAGGGATCTTTTCATTTCCTCTTTAATAATCTCTATCATCTCCATAAAGTTGTTTTAAATGTAGTTTTCTTTTATTTCAGACACATTAGAATATTTGTGTTTTGCTACCATGGGATAGCTGGACTCTGGTGGTACCTGCATTTTGTCATTGTCTTCTTACACTGGCATATATGCATCTATATTTGGGTTGATTATAGATCTAGATGCTGATTTCTGAGGTTGTCTTTTTTGGATGAATGTATTCTTTCTTTGTTTCTGTTTCTTCTTTGGCCTTCTGGTCTTTGTGGCTTAGACCCATACTTCTGCTGCATTCAAGAAACACACCTAAACTTCAAAGACAGACACTACCTCAGAGTAAAAGTCTGGGAACAGACTTTCCATTCAAATGGAGTTAGGAGTCAAGCTGGTGGAGCTATCCTAATATCTAACAAAATAGACTTCAAACTAAAATCAATTAAAAAAGATCAAGAAGGACATTACATATTCAACACAGGAAAGATCCACCAAGATGATGTATAAATTCTGAATATTTGTGCCCCAAATAAAAGTTCACCCAAATATTTAAAAGAAACATTACTAAAGTTTAAATCACACATCAAACTCCACACATTAATAGTGGGAGATTTCACCTCCCCATTCTCACCATGAGACAGATCAGTCAGCATGAAACTTAACAGAGAAATTAGGGACATAACAGTTGTTGTGACTCAAATGGACTTAATAGATATTTAGGAAATATTCTACCCCAACAAAAAAGTATATTCCTTTTTCTCAGCACCCCATGAAACTTTCTCTAAAATCTACCACATAATCAGTCACAAAGCAAATCTCAACAGACACACAAAAAAAAAATGGAATAACCTCCTGTATTCGATCAGACCACCATGGTTAAAGTTAAATTTCAACAACAAAAATTATAGAAAGCCTATAATCTCTTGGAAAATAATGATGCTCAACTAAATCACCAATGGGTTAAGGAATAAAGAAAGAAAGAAATTAAATTTTTCCTTGAATTCAATGAAAATTGATATACTACATACCCAAACGTCTGGGACACTATGAAAGCAGTGCTAAGAAGAAAATTCATATCCCAAATGCCCACATAAAGAAGATGGAGAAATCTCACACTACTGACTTAACAACACTCTATAAAAAGAAGCAAAATCACCCAGAAGGATAGTCACCAGGAAATTATCAAACGGAGAGTTGAAATCCATAAAATAGAAACAAAGAAAATAATACAATAAATCAATGAAACAAGGAGTTGGTTCTTTGAGAGAAACAACAGAATAGAAAAGCACTTATCTGTACTAACCAAAAGGCCAAGAGAGAGAGAGCATCCAAACATAAAAAATCAGAAATGAAAAGGGAGACATAAAAACAGACAATGAGGATATCCAGAGAACCAAGAGGTCATGCTTCAAACACTGGTACACAGCAAAATTGGAAAATATAAAAGAAATGGACAATTCTCTGAATAGGTACTACATACCAAAGTAGAATCAAGACCAGATAATCAATTTAAATATATTATAACACCCAAGAAAATAGAAAAAGTCATTAAAAGTATTACAAGCAAACAAACAAACAAAAAAGACCAGAACCAGAGGTTTTCAGGACATGATTTTACCAGATTTTCAAAGAAGAATTAATACTAATACTCTTCAAATTTGTCCACACAGTAGAAACAGGAGGAACAAAAACAAACTTCTTTTATTATGCTACAGTTATATTTATTCTCAAGCCACACAAGATGCAACTAAGAAGAATTACAGACCAATTTCCATATGAACATTGATGCAATAATACTTAATAAAATATTGGCAAACCAAAATAAAGAGCACATTAAAATAATTATCCACCATTATCAAGTAGGCTTCATCCCAGAGAAGCAAATATGGTACAATATACAAAAGTCTGAAAATGTAATACACCACATAAAAAAAATTAAAGAAAAAAAAACACATGATCATTTCTTTAGATGCTGAAAAGGACTTTGAGAAAATCCAACACCCCTACAAGATAAAGGTCTTGGAGAGATCAGCAATTTAAGGAACATACCTAAACATAATAAAGGCAATTTATAGCAAGCCAACAGCCAACATCAATTTAAATGGAGAGAAACTCAAAGCAATACCAACAAAATCAGGAACAAAACAAGGTTGTCCACTCTCCCCATGTTTATCCAATGTAGTACTTGGAGTTCTAGCTAGAGCAATAAGACAACATAAAGAGATCAAGGGGATACAATTTGGAAAGGAAGAAGTCAAACTTTCACTATTTGCAGAAGATATGACAGTATACATATGTGACTCCAAAATTTGTACCACAGAACTTCTACTGCTGATAAACTTCTTCAGTAATATAGCAGGATACAAGATTAACTAAAAAAAGTAGCCCTCATATCCAAATCATAAATGGGCTAAGAAAGAAACCTGAGAAACATCACCCTTTTCAATAGCCACAAATAACATAAAATAAAATAACAAAAAAGTAACTCTAACTAAGCAAGTGAAAGACTGTAGCAGGATTCTTAACAGTTCTTATTAATAAAATCAAACCCGAGGCAAGTTATTGGGGTCCATGCTGGTAGATCAGAGAGACAGAACAAGCCATAGCTATCTCACCTCGCTGGATCCTCAGCTGGTCTTGTCTCCTCAGACTGGAGGCCTCTGAGTCCTCATCCGGAATGGGTCTCAGCTGAATTACTGCTCAAAAGCCTGAATGCTCAACCAGCCAAAATCTTAACCAGCCAAATGCTTCTAGTTTCTGGTCCTCATGCCTTATATATCTTTTTGCTTTCTACCACCACTCCCTGGGATTAAAGGCTGGCTTTCTGGGATTAAAGGCGTGTCACCATGCTTGACTATTTCCAATGTGGCCTTGAACTCACAGAGATCCAGAGGGATTTCTATCTCTGGAATGCTAGGATTAAAGGTGTGAGTGCCACCATTTTCTAGCCTTTGTATCTAGTGGCTGTCTGTTCTCTGACCCCAGATAAATTTATTAGAGTACACAATATTTTGGGGAACACAATACCACCACATTTCCTCTCTTTTTGTCTAAAATTAAAAAAGCTTATAACTAATACAAGAAAAACTATCTTCAATAAGTATATGCAATATACAGTCAAGATTACATTAACAATGTCTAGTCCATTAACATTTGACAGATCAAGACAAAAAACTCCATTATATATATTAACAATGTCCAGTCCAGTAACATCTGATAAACTCAGACCAAAAAATTTTCATTACTTATCTTATTTAAAACAAGTAGTTCCTTTTAAAAAGTAGACTCCATAATCTCCCTTTTTATCTTATCATATCCATATTTTCTCTTTTTTCCTTTCATAATAGATTCAGTAGTCTACCTTTTGTCATTTTTATATCTTCCCCTTTTTCTTCAGTGTAGATTCAATGATCTACCTATTTATCCTATTATTTCTTTATCTTTTTTCTCAGAGTAGATTCGATGATCTATCTCATATCTATATTCTCTTTTTCTTTTTGCTTTCTAGGGGTGAAGATATCTTTAGGGAATCTTGAAAAGAAAATTTTGGGGTTAATCATCAAGTCCTGTATCATTTGTCCAGTCTCTGCATAATAGGAAAGTTCAGGGCTTGTTTCAAGTCTTTGTTCAAGTAGTCTGTCAGGCTGGATCATCTCAGTTAGCCATCTCAAAATTGTCCTAAGCAGATTGTAGTCCAAAGCAGATCTTTCCGTGGTGTTAATCAACTTAACGGTTTTACCATAGTCCTTTTGAAGATTTCAAAGTCACTGTTAGGCGTAGTCATGGTTTCCTGCGGATATTTTTTTTTTTTTTGCCTCCTCTGTGGTTTGAAGCAATCACAGTGTGATAAATGTCTGTCTCTTGGAACCATGAAAATTCTTCCCTAGAACAGAAAATCTTCACAACAATTCCTCCCCACCATTTGTCTTGCCAAACTTTTCCAAACTGACCTTTGCCGATGCTTTCTTGTAACACGATGGTCCTGGCAATTCTTCTCTGAACCAACAGTGGTAAACCTTTCCTCCCTGGTAGCAGCATCATCGCAGTCACCAACACGATGAGAAGGAGCTGGCAATGTGGAGCAGTAGCCACTGCTTCCATGGTCCCACCACTGTTTGTGGTTCAGTCCGGGCTAAAGCTTCTCCCAAGCCTCCTAGGCCGGCCTCAAACTCAGGATCTTCCTGCCTCTGTCTCCTTCAGCAAATCCTACCGGCGTGTGCCACCACCACCAGCTGAGTGTAGCTTGGGCCTGAGCTGGGGCTCACAAGGCCACAGGCAAACAGCTTTTTCATGAATTCGTAACACAAACGTTGGGCGCCAGATGTAGCAGGAATCTTCAAAGTTCTTATTAATAAAATCAAACCCGAGGCAAGTTATTGGGGTCCATGCTGGTAGATCAGAGAGACAGAACAAGCCACAGCTATCTCACCTCGCCGGATCCTCAGCTGGTCTTGTCTCCTCAGACTGGAGGCCTCTGAGTCCTCATCCGGAATGGGTCTCAGCTGAATTACTGCTCAAAAGCCTGAATGCTCAACCAGCCAAAATCTTAACCAGCCAAATGCTTCTAGTTTCTGGTCCTCACACCTTATATATCTTTTTGCTTTTTACCACCACTCCCTGGGATTAAAGGCTGGCTTTCTGGGATTAAAGGCGTGTCACCATGCTTGGCTATTTCCAATGTGGCCTTGAACTCACAGAGATCCAGAGGGATTTCTATCTCTGGAATGCTAGGATTAAAGGTGTGAGTGCCACCATTTTCTAGCCTTTGTATCTAGTGGCTGTCTGTTCTCTGACCCCAGATAAATTTATTAGAGTACACAATATTTTGGGGAACACAATACCACCACAAAAGACCTGTATGGCAAGAACTTTAAGTCACTGAAGAAAGAAATTTAAGAAGATATCAGAAAATGGCAAGATATCCCATGCTTATGGATAGGTAGGATTAGCATAGCAAAAAATGGCACACTTACCAAAGGAAATCTAGACATTCAATGCAATACTCTTCAAAATCCCACACAATTTTTCACAGAGATGGAAAGAACAATAGTCAACTTCATTTGAAAAAAGAGAAAACCCAGGATTGCTAAAGAATCTTGTACAAAACAGTCACCTCTGGAGGTATCACCATTCCTGATATCAAGCTCTACTAGAGAGCTATAGAAAAAAACAGCTTGGTATTGGCATAAAAACTGATATGTGGACAAATGGAACTGAACTGAAAACCTTGACATTAACCCACATACCTATGTACACCTGATTTTTGCCAAAGCAGCCAAGAGTGTAAAATGGTAAAAAGAAAATATCTTCAACAAATGGTATTGGCATGACTGTACATCAACATGCAGAAGACTGCAAATGAATCCAGATCTATTGCCATACATAAAACTCAAGTCCACGGGGATCAAGGTCCTCAATTTAAAACCAGTTACACTGAATCTGATAGAAGAGAAAGTAGGAAATAGTCTTGAATGCATTGGCACAGGACACTACTTCCTAAATATAACACCAGTAGCACAGACACTGAAAACAACAATTAATAAATGGGACCTCCTGAAACTGAGAAGCTTCTGTAAGCAAAAGAGACAGTAAGTAAGGCAAAACAACAGCATACAGAATGAGAAAAGAGTTTTGCTAACCCCACATCTGACAGAGGGCAAATCTACAAAATACATAAAATTTCAAGAAACTAGACATCAAAATACTGAACAGTCCAATTAAAAAATGGGCTGTACAGCTAAACAGAGAACTCTCAAAGGACATTTAAGGAATTTCTTAAATGCCAAATGACATTTAAGGTATTTCTCAACACCCTTAGTCATTAGGAAAATGGAAATCAAACTGACTCTGAGATACCATCTTACACCTGTCAGAATGGCTAAGATCAAAAACACTACAGACAGCTTATGTTGGAGAGGATATGGAGCAAGGGGAACACTCCTCCACTGTTGGTGGGAGTACAAACTGGTAGCACCACTTTGGAAATCAGTATGGCACTTTCGCAGAAAATTGGGAATCAGTCTACCTCAAAACCAAGCTGTACCACTCTTGGGTATATCTCCAAGTAATGCTCTATCATACCACAAAGACACATGCTCAACTATGTTCAAAGCAGCATTGTTTGTAATAGCCAGAAACTAGAAACAACCTCAATTGAACAATGGATTAAGAAAATGTGGTACATATACTCAATGGAATAATACTCAGCACACACACAAAAAATCACATCATGCAATTTGAAGGCAAATGGATGGAACTAGGAAATATCATCCTGAGTGAGGTAACCCAGACTCAGAAGGGCAAATATAGTATGTACTCATTCACTGATAATTTGATACTTAAGGTAAAAAAAGGATAACCAGAGTACAACCCATAGCTCCAGAGAAGCTAGCTAACAAGGAAGACCCAAAGATTGACAGCTGGTTCACTATGGGAAGGAGAAATAGGTCAGTTCTCCGTGAGTAAACTTGGAATGAGGTGTGGGCTATGGAGGTTAGGAATAACTATAGATATTACTTGTAACCAGATTTTTTTTCTCTGATTTGCTATTCTTTTACACTGTTCTCTGGTTACCTTCAATATCTTTTGGATTATTTTAGGAAACAGAAATGTTCAATTAAAGGGCTTTTTAGAAAAGAAATTCCACATTCTCCTTCAAAAGCTCTGTGCATGGATTTATTGTCTCTATGGACATGAGGAGCACTGGATACTCTAAATCTTCCATGATGTCTGATTGATTTATGCATAAACCTGAGCGAGGAAAAGCCAGAATTTGAAGATTTCCAGAGCCATATTATGTGGTGATATTTTGTTGCCCAATATATTGTGCACCTTAATAAACTTATCTGGGGTCAGAAAACAGAACAGCCACTAGATATAGAGGCCATAAAATTGTGGCACACACAGCTTTAATCCTAGCATTCCAAAGGGAGAGATTCGTCTTGATCTCTGTGAATTCAAAGACACACTGGAAACAGTGCTTCATGGTGACTTACACCTTTAATTCTAGGAAATAACGTAAGGAGCACAAAGCTACATAAGGTATGAGGACCAGGAACTAGAAACTTGTTAAGCTTCTAGACATTTTAGCAGCAGATTAGCTGAGATTCATTGTGGATGAGGATTCAGAGGCTTCCAGTTTGAGGAAATAGGATTGGCTGAGAAGATGGCAAGGTAAAGTTAGATATGACCTATTCTGTCTCTCTGATCTTTCAGAGTTCACGCCAATACCTGCCTCCAAGTTTTTTTTATTAATAAGACACTTTAAGATTTGTGCTACAATCTTATGGCTCTTTTAATTATGGTTTAACTCACACTCCTCCTTTACAGCTCTGACCTACCTACCTTTGTGTAAATTTATTTCAAGTGTCTTTTCCACATGATTCTCATTCTTTTCCTTCATCTCTTTTTGAGTTACTTGAGCAGTGAGGCCTGATACTTTCTCCTACCCATTTTTTAAATCCCCATTGTCAATGTTGCATGACACTATGGTCATCAAGTACATCAAGTTCACAGCGTAACACATGCTAAAAATTCCCTTTGAGAACATAGTAAGAGAATGAACAATGTTTATTTCTGAGCTTTTGGTCTTTATGATTCACAGTTAATATAACTACAGAAGTAGTTTTGCTTCAAATACATTTGAGGTTTTAGTTACTATGCCTAAATTGTATATATAAACCTCAAATGTCCCTAAACTTTATAGGATGTAACATAACTGCACATTATGATTTTTTCAGGCATGAAAATCTATTTTTAAAAATAGGCTGATATTATAAAATTTGCTATTCTTAAAAGATAGTAGGTCATAAGTCTAACTGTTTTTTTTTCAGCATTCATAATCAAACTTCCTTACTCTGTTCTGAAAGATGACTAAGACACCTACAAGACATATATTTTTAAATCAACCTCTATCTACATGTAGGCAGAATACACATAACCTTGTGAGTTATGACTTTACAATGCCTAGATTGATAGGGCTAGTTTCTATATTTTGGATGAGTTCACAGCTGTGGTGATATTTTATTTATGCTGTTATGAGGTGATATTTTATTTATGCATTAATAAATACACCTTGCCTGAGGTCAAGGGTAATAGGCCAGCCATTTTAAGTAAACAAAGAAGTCAAGCAGCACACACAATTAATTGATAAGCATGCAGGATCTCTGTGTGTTCACACTAGTTAACTGAGCCAAGCATGGTGACACACTCCTTTAATCCCAGTAACAACCATAGAGACCTGGATGTCTGTACAGACAGTCAGACAGTGACACAGCTATGTAGGAAGAGGAAGCTAGGTAGCTGGGTTAAGAGCCAATGAGAGGGCATAAAAGGAAGGCTTATAAGCCTGGGTAGATTGGAAGTCACTCTTGGGACACTGTGGAGTTGGTGATGGGAGGTTAGCTGGTGTTTTTCTATATTTCCCTGATCTCTCTATGGCTTTAACCCAATTTCTGACTCCATTTTTTTATTTAATTAGACCTTTTAAGATTCATATTACATGGGGCTCTCAAAATTCCATAAGTCATAAGAGTTCAAAAACAGCTTCTAAACATACAATAAACATCCAGAGGCAAAAATAGATTTCTACTTCCTGTCTCAGAGGGTTCAAAATGTAGTGATGCCATGCTGTGTGGACTTGAGCTACAGTATGGTGGATTCCCTGCTTATGGGCTTGAGTGCAGTATAAGAGTTAGTCAGTAATAAGCCTGAGTTAATGGCCACACAGTTTGTAGTTAATATAAGCCTCTGTGTGTTTACTTGGGGAACATGAGTGGGAGAGATTAGTCCTGACCACTGGCCAGCTGGGAAACAGAAGAACTTCCAATTACATTCGGCAGCCCATGTGGGACTCAAACCTATGACTAAGAGATTAACTGTCCCATGTTCTACCTACTGAACCACCCTGCCTCTGTGTTATTTTTTTACTTTATAAGACCTTTTAAGATTCATACTACACATGGCTGCATACCTGGGCCCAATCTGTAAAGGTGCCATTAGCTATATTAAAAGCCTATTCTTATTAAAATTGATACATGGCCATGAAAAATCTCTGAGTGACTCCAGATCCATAAGAAAACCAAGCTATGCTATATGTAAATTTTACTTTCATAGTCATATCTAATTCCCTTGCTTCTAAGTTAAAACAATGTGTTCCCTAAGTTGTGACAGAACTGTGGCACTAAGTAAGCCACGTTTTGTTCCTACAAAGAAACTTCTACAGGTTGTGTTTGATTTACTGGAAAAATAATTCGGATTGCTATTGTGTGTGTGTATGTCTGTCTGTCTGTCTGTCAATCAATGATTTTCTTTTTCCTAGTTTAAACATCAGTGCACAGTATATATTAAGAGGCTAATTTCCCTTTGTGAAGAGAAGTAATAGTACTGAGGAATTAATTTTGAATTTATGTGTATAAAAAGTACAAAAGTCAGTTATCTGTAGATACCAATAGCAAGTGATTCTAATGGGGTTACTCTCACTGTACCAAATATAATTTTCATTGTTGGGGCTAGATGTTTACATTACTTATATCTGAATTTCTAATTGGTAGAGAGTATTTTGCCTCTGGGTACTTCCTCGCTGGTATGTGCATATAGTATATATAGTATATATAGTATATAGTATATATTTTTGTGTTGTATACTTCCTAATACTAGTGTCTATTGTCTAGTGTCTAGTGTCTATTGCATCCCATTTCCACCCTGCAAACTCATTGAGTGACTCTGTGTTTGCATTAGTTTTAGCTCCTTAGCAGTGACCTTCCTAGCCCAGTCCATTGTCAATCATCTTTTACTCCATCCTCATGTTCTAAGACTCCTCTGAATCACAATATCTTAGACTAGACACTGCTCCAAATGCTTTGCCCCTCATGTTTTAGGCATTTTCAAATCCTGTATGACACTAATAAATACTGTTGACAACCAGAGTCTTTGTCATTTTTTGGAACACTTTTATATAACTCAGATACACAATTGTCCTATATTCCCTAGTTCCCTTCAGTTTTTTTTGTGCTCATTTAACTTCCCTCATCATATCTTTATCATTCACCCATCCTGTTCCTTTTATTGATATGGCTCAATAGAAAATGCTTTCCAAACTTGGGTTTTATAGAATATACCCCACCTTTTGCATTATTTAGAAAAATTGTGGAACTTTTTGCAGATTAAACATAACTCGAAGTAGTTAGTAAACATATAACTCTTCTGTATAATATTCTTGGCTCCTAACCCTTGGCTGTTGTTTTATAGTATGCAACCTTTATTATGCTGGGGTATTATCCCTGTATCTCTTGACACCCCGTGGCATTTATGATGGAGGAATGCTTGATTTTATTGAAAGTATTTCTGACATTAGGGCTGGCAAAGTGGATGTTTCCATCAAATCTATCCCTTCAGAGAACATACAACACCATGGGAGAGGAGGCAGGAAGAGTGCAAGAGCCAGAGGGGATGGAGGACACCAGGACAACAAGGCCCTCTGAATCAATTGAAAAAGATCCTATGGACTCACTGAGAATGAAGCCAAAAGCACAGGGAATGCATGGGTCTTCATCTAGTCCTCTGCCTATATATTATAGCTTTCCATTTAATATTTTTATGGGCCTCCTGAGTATATTAATGAAGAAGTATGTTTTGTTCAACGTCTATGGGATTTATTTTATCTCATCATATATATATATATATATATATATGTGTGTGTGTGTGTGTGTGTGTGTATGTATAATTTCTTGTCATGTTATTGCTATATATCAGAAGCCTGTATTTCTAATGACATAAGAAATTGGGTCAGATTGGGAGGGGAGGTGGAGAGGAACTGGGAGAGGTAGAGGGAGGAGTAGTTGTAATCAGGATATATTGTATAAGAAAGGAAACTTTTCAATAAAACAGAAAAAAGGGTATTTTGTTGCATTTCATAAGTCATTCATATTATTTATGTCTTTTAGTCCATCTGTGTGGTGCTGCTTTTATTGCCGGCTCTAGCTAAGTCATCCTTATATTTTTAATTAAGTTGTGATACCATTTTATTTTCAACTAAAATCACTGCATTGTAATGAACTCATGAATAAAAGCATTAAAGATCTACAATGAGATAGCCACGCAAATGAACATCCGCCCAGACCCAGTTTGAAGACAGAAAAATACTAACTTGATATATTCTCACATAACTAGCTTACTTGCACTTTGCCTAACATTACCTTTTTGTGTCTCCTTTCTAAGTGTCTTAGTAAACTTAAATGTACCTTATTCCATATAAACATTTGAACCTAATAGCATAGGATATTCAAATAAGTGAGAGGATTTGATTTTTTTTCTTTCTGAGTGGGTATTACCTGGTTTAATACTATACATTGTAAGTATATCAATTTTCCTACATTTTTTGTGATTTCTTCTATCGCTGTAGTTGAATAATAGTTCATTTTGTGTATGAAAACAAATCTGATATAGATTTATCTGTTTATGGATATGTAGCTGGGCTCCATTTCCTTGTTATAGTAAATAGAGCAGCAATAAAAATGGATTTGGATATATCTCTGTGGAAGTATATGGGGTTCTCTGGGTATAGGCCCAAGAGAGGAATAGCTGTGTCACATATTAGTTCTTTTTTAGTTTTCTTAGGAGCCTCCAAACTGATTTCCGTAATTTACTATGAATTGGCTTCCAAAATATTGATTAATTTAGCATTGCAGTGATTCCAAACTAGATATTAATAAAGGAAATTTACAGACTAATCTCCCTGGTGAACATAGATGAAAAATTTCTAAAACATGCTGGCATATAAAATTCAAGATAACATTAAAAATATCATTCATTTCCATTGATTATATTTTTCACTAAGTGGTAATGTAAGATGCTCTTTCTGAGACCTTGTTGAGGACTATTGCTACAAGCTTTGCAAACCAACCTGATTGTCTCTAGTGCAGCTAAAAGCAGGATATTTGAGAAGTTATGGTTGAAGAACTTTTCTGGTACTGGTGAAGGCTAGGGCTGTTGTGAATGGACCAGCCATGGTGTCATTTTTCTTTGCCATTATTAGACTGTAGGACCCATAAGCTGTTTTTGAACTCTAAGCACCCAGGGTGCCCTAGAAAATGAAAGTGGGAAGAAAGGCACCTTTATTGAGAGCATTTTGCTAGCTCCTTTGTACATCAGCAGGACAAAGGGATGCCTAGCAGAGGTAAGTTGAAAAGTGAAATAGTCCTTTTACAATGGAATGAGCTCATGTAGGCTGCAAATTAAACCACTGACAAAGCTCCCAATTTGTCATTTGGGTCGATTGTTAAAGGATAAGACACCAGCTCCTTCACTTTCTATACTGACATTCTGAGGGAGATGGGTAGAATAAACACCTGGATACAACCAAAAAACGTATCATTTATATACTTAAAATAAGAATTAGAGATTTTATTCTTTATCCAGATCAAACTGAGTCTAGGTCCCATAGAGTAACGATTTATAAGAACAAATGGTGCAAAACAGGGAAAACCCAGAGAAACGAGGCAGTTGATGTTCACCAGCCACCAACTGTGATTGTACAAAAGAGCAACACAGCCTTGTAAGATGGAGGAGAGAGTACAAAAAGACAGGAAGATAGACACCAGGGCCAGGATGCTCTGGGTGACTTTGGACTCAAAGCAGATTCTGGAACCACGAGTGCTACGGATGTGTTGAACCTTCTGTTTGTGTCTGTACAGGATGACAACCATGGAGCCACTGGACCAGGTCATGAGCAAAGAAAAGAAGATTTCAGGACACATTACCAGTGCTGAATAGAGTAAGTCATTGATTTCATCCCTCCCTGCAGTGGAACAATATCCAAAATCTCGTTTTCTTGTCAGATTTTTACTTTCAGTAAGTGGGTACAATAAGAAAATGACATTTATCAACATGTACAAAACCCAGAGGAAGGGAATGGAGCAGCCAACGTACTTTGAAGCTTTGACTTTAGAATCCTTACAGCAGTATTCCTTATGACTGATGGTGATGACTTGGAAGATACTCAAGAGGCAGGTGGTGCCAATGGATACACTCCGGCCAACTCTTTGAATGTACAAAATTAATCTACATGCAGAATTGCTTAAAAAGTGCTTCAACCCAAAAGCTGTGATTGTGGTAGGCACTCCTGTAGAAAGAATGATCAAAGTGTTGGCTGCCATTAAGTGCATGTGTATCAAATCTGTTGGCTTTAATTTGCTTTCTCCATAATGAACTTGAAAGTAGTAAAGGAGAGAGAAATTTCCCAGAATTCCAGCTGTAGTTTGTGTTAAGAACATGATTTTGAAGGTCATATTCCAGAAGTCCATTCTGTGATTGGGTATAATTTTCTTTAGATAATGGCCAAAGCCATTTCGCTGGTTAAAATGAATGAAAATATTAGTACTCCAAAGAGATACAGAGGGACAAAATTAGAATGCTTCTTAGAGCTCAGGAGTTACATCTCAGCCTAGACTACATAACTAGAATTTCTCAAAGTTAATGCCCGGGAAAATTATTACTTATGATGTAAACTAATCTAAGATGTCTAAAGGCCTCAGCACACACATGTATATGGAAGATGTGCCTTCGTAATCACAGAGTAGGCAGCATTATGAGTAAGGATATATGACCTGTGAGAAGCAATAGAAACTGAGAGGCAATACAATCAATGAAAACATAACACACTAAAAGTATAATTTTTAGATAATTTCTAGACTTAGTATAAATGAAGACAATTTTAATAACCATTACCAAACTCAAAAACATCAATTATAAAAGAATACCTTATCTAAAATTAAAAGATGATTAATGAAAAATTTATAATATCATTCAGAGTATATCTACAGATATACACAACAATTTTGTTAAGAGCATAAAATGTATTCTCATGATGGGTAAAGTGAAAACTTTTATCTTACTAAGTTAAGAGCTAGCTCTTATGAAAAGTCGCACCAAATAGACAAACACATGTACAATCTCAACTTATGGTTGTTAGAGCATTGGAGACCTCCAATGGGATGAAATCCCACAAAATGATCAAAAGAACAATAATAGACAAAATAAGTCAGCAGGAATAACAAGGATATGATCACTATGTGAAGAATGATAACCAATGGGAAATGTTTATTGTCTCTATTTAAACTATGTCTGGGATAATCAGGCACCAGACAGAAGACTAGAGTGGAAATGGTAGGAAAGAATGAAGTCTGTTAAACATCTCATCATTGCAGTGGGAGGAGACTCTGAGGATGCAATATTCTTCCTGTAGGAGACTATATCTGTAGCCCTCTTTAGTAGGGTGAGATCCCCTTGAAGAAATAGGCAGAAGCAGCTGTGAATCAGTATCAGGCTGAACCAAGAAGCCTCAGGAAGGGAGACATTGCTCCACTTACTAATTTGCTAAACAAAGACAGTTAGCTGGATATTCAGCAGTACAATCAGGAACTGGGAAAGAATTGCTAGTGAATCGTGAAAACTGAAGAAGTTAAAACAAAGTGCATAGAGGAGCGGAGACCTTAGGAACTACCAGATAGTAGCCGTTTCCCTTTATCAATGCATTGGGTCAGGGAAACTCCCAAGAAAATGGATGTATCCGAAAATTAAAAGTATTCTAGTAAGTGGTATAATACAGTCTGAGAATATAAGTAGTGTACATTGTGTCTCAATGATGTTTCTTAGTTTATCATTTTTAAAATATGTGATTATGTGGGAGTTACTGTGTGTGGTGGCCACAAAAGGTGTTATGAGGTGCATAAGAGGATTAAAAGAGCCTCTGTGAGAGGCCAGTAAAGATGAGAATATACACAGGATAAGAGCATAGAAGAAAAATGTCTGGACCACATATACTGTATTTGGGTGGATAGATGGGAAAAATGTGGGTTTGTTTCTATCAAAATACTAAATTAAAAAAAGCCTGAAAGAAACCTGCTACTTTAATCTAATTAAAAATTAGTAGCCAAAATACAAAAGATAATTAAAATGGCAAATATAAAGAAAAATATAGTTGACAACACCAAAGTTAGATATAATTCTAAGTAAACCAAGGACCTCATGAACTGGTAATGCCTGTGAATGTCAATATAAACACTCAGGAAAACTGGTCACATATGCTTATGGGAAACATATACAACAAAACAACCTACATGGCAACAAAGCCAGTCCAAAGAATGAGAACCAAAATAAATTTCTTTGTATCATCAAAGAAAAGTGGTGTTTATAATTCACTAATAGCCTTGGATACTTGAACCCGAAGACGACATTAGCCCAGTTATAGTTTTTGATCAATGAATCAATAGAGACAGACACAGGAAAGAATTCTGCATATCAGTGGGTCCTTAAAATCTTACAGTATTGTTTTGTGCTTCATCTGTTGGGTTCCAAGTGATATTTCCCTTGTGACATTCCCATGAGATGTATGGGCATGAGTTTTGTTTCCTTATTTGAAAATGTACAATACTCAAACAAAAAATATATTGAGTTTGGTTTAAGGTTTTTGGAGGAATGACAGCTGGTGTCTGCACATGAAATCATGGAATCACAGCTTGAGACTTATATTGCAACAAACATTTTCTAATTTCTGTCAACACTGATGCTCACTGAGAGACAAGATCACTGAATAGTTCACCAGAACAGTATCACAAACATGTTCTTTGTTGATGTTTTTGCTTCTTCTGATGATGATCACACACATAGGAAATATGGTATAATTTTTAATTTTAACTTCTTTATTGATTCTTGCTGAGTTTCACATTGTTCACCCCAATTCTGTTCAACTTCTCATCCCTTCATTTTCCTTCCTCATCCCCGCAGAGCTCTCCAACAAAAGAATACAAAACAGACAAGGAAGCAAGCAAGCAGACAAACAAAACAAGAACAAACAAATTAAAAAACCCTTTTAACTTCTCTTTCTTTTCCACTGCTCCAACACCTCTTTGTTCATCCTGGAGGCATTGGGGGCTCAGTGTGTCTTATATTGTATCCTTTCATCCTTCTAGCTTTACCAACAAATGTTCATTACAATGAGTCACTGGTCTGGTTCAAAGCCTCTGCTTTCTTGTACACCCTGGATTCTCACTGGAACTCCTCTGGGATACTGCATCACTGCCCTGAGTGTTAGAGATCTTGGGAGTATTATTTCATAGGAGCAGTCTCTTCAAAAGCTACAGCATGTCCTAAATGAGGTAGATAGTAGTGTGCATGAATTCATTGCCCTGGTTTGGGCCCGGTTGGTAACTGAGCTGGTCATTCTGGATCACTGTGGCCACCCACCTCAGGTGGGGCAGAATCAAATCCCTATGCCCATGCCTGCAGCATTGCTTCATCCTTGCCTCTGATGAGAGGTGGGGTACACATCTCTGGAGTGCGGGGGCCAACTGAGATATAGGTTAAGATGCTCAATATTTAATATGATACCAATGAAACCCAACAACCCTAGAAGCTTTTTAAAGTTCTACATACCTGGAATTGTGCTTACTGAGAGTGCAGGAACATTTCAGGGTAATTGATGCCAGTGCAACTACCTTGTCAAATCTGGGAGGATTGAAAAAAAAGTACAAGTATTGAAGGTAGAGTGTAGTCACATCCAGTATTCTCACATGAAAATATTCAGCTTTTAAAATTTTTAGCTATAAGTGTATAATAGAAAATATAACTTTTGTGAGTTAAATATAATTAATGTATATGTGGAAAACAGCAATGACAATTTATGATTCTCTGCTATACACTTAGTTTGACACCTCCTTTGATGTTTAAAACTGTATCTTATACACAGCAATATTATTTCCACTGTAAGAACTGAACTTAGAATCACAAAGAGCATGTGCCTCTTTAAAGACTAAAGATGCTTTAGGCAAAGTAGATATTGGGACTAGACCATGGCTAGTTTGGCACAAGCAAGGCCATCTCAGTCAATGCTAACAAAGACATGTTGGACGGTCTCAGACCTGTTCCAGAATTCTATGCAGTTTGTGTTCCTCATGTGATTAATTTTTGTTCACTACATTGCTATTCTGTTGTACGTTTTGGCTTTAATATGTTTACATTTGAGGGGACTAGAACTTGCTCAGTGTAAGGAAAATGAGCTGTCACTGTAAGGGTTCTCTGTTTGGGTCCCTGCACCCACATGGTGCCTGGCAACTGCCTGTAACTCCAATTCCGTTGGGTTCTCTCATCCTCTAGTGGCCTCTGCAGGCACTGCATTCTCAAAGAACTCAGTTACAGGCAGGCAAAAATACTCATGCACACAAAATACAGATAGACATAAATCTTTTTAGAAGTAACTTTTCACTTTGACATAAAGGTTTATGTCATAGGAAATAACAAGCTCCAGTGCATCTGAGCTTTTAGTTAACTACAGTATTCTCAGTATAGTCTGACCTGACAGGAAATTGTCCTAACTCAAGTTTGATTTCAGAAGGACAAGATGGACATGATGTTTATGATGTCACAAGAAATATGAATTATTTTCTTCACACAGTAAAGGCTTAACTGGTAATACAGAAGAATTGCCAACACTATTAATCTGTACAAAATATGAAAAGAAACAGTAATATGTAACTAACAAAAAATAGCATTAGAAGAACATTAAATTCCTAAACATTTCTTTTAAAATTGAGCATGTACTTGCTAAACTTTTGTAATTTTTCAAGACTGGGTATCACTATGAAACTCTGGCTGTACTCAGATTCACTCTGCAGTTCCTATTGGGCTCAAATTCCCAGAGATATGCCTTCCTCTGCCTCCCAAACACTGGAAAGAAAGGTTTTTTTTTTTTTGTTTTAACCACACATCTGGTTTATTTGCTTATTTTTGTATTGATGAATCTACTGCAATGGAATTTATAATGCATTCAAATAGATGGTGAGATGTGAGATAATAAAGTACAATCTGGATAATGTGAAACCTTAAATATTGGCCAGTTTGATATAGCATAATAAATGTTAATGCAAATTTTATTGACAAAACCTGAGGACATCATGCACAAGGCTCTTTCTTCCTTTAGCAATAAAGATAAACAGTGAGTGAAGACATGCCATTAGGTTGTGCTTAATAATAGAGTGCGATGAAACCAGCATCAATAACTGAAGATACACTTGGTACTGGCTCTCCTTGTCATACTGGACCTTCTCTTCCCTTTTTCATATTTCAAGTGCAAAGGTAGAGTCCTCAAACCAGTCTTTGTAGCAATGGTCATTCAATACAGATTCAGTTACAGTTTCTAAAACCAGATCAAAATTTTAGTGTCACATATGAACTTTTTACTTCACAAACCTAGTCACATCCTGCACTTCCCAGGGAATTGTGCTTCTTATATTTCCATTCTATTGATTACTAGGACATAACACCAAGGTAAATTCAACTAAAATAATAATAATAATAATAATAATAATAATAATAATAATAATAAAATGAGGTTCTATACATCATGTTAGCTGAGGTGAATTATCACATTGTGTTATTATCAAAACCCTTCAGCACATTCACAGATGGGCTGCATTATCCTGGTGTTACCCAAATTCACCTTGGTGGGCTACTTATATCACAATGATAGAAAAACAGAGACATGATTAGGAACACTTCAATCTTTCTAATTCATCTTTTACTCATGCAATAATTCTTATGCCTTCTTTGTCTATTCCATAGATCTGTTTCTGTCCCTATGCCATTACCAGACAGGAACACTTACTCAGGCCTTCCTTCTTTGCTGACTCTCCCACTCAGACTGAAATACAAAGCACTCACCTGGTTTCTTATCACTGCAGGATGGTGGGTACATTGGGCAGATCTAGTCTCATTAATAAACTTTTCTGTGGGAAAGTAGAGGTCTGTGACTCTGTGACCTCACCTCCCTCCAGAACTTCAATTTTCATTTCAACTGAAGTGCCAATGACAGTGAGAGAGCTCGCTTTGGGAGACTAGATCATTTATGAAAAAGTTCTGGTTGTTAATTATCAAAGACCTTTTAGAGTTCCTAGTGATTTTTATCCAAATGGATAAAGTCTATTGAAGAGGCTCTGAGTTTTCATGATCCCCGAAGGCTGACCAGGTCACCGGGGAAGATGCAAGCAATTTTGAATTCAGATTCATCAGAAATTTAGAGAAGTCTCTATGTCTCTTTGGATTCCACACTTCACTGACTTTTCCCAACACAAACCAACATAGTTAAATTTTTGAATATTTATATCACTTATTACTTAAAACATTTGAGTGTTTTACACATGCATATGTGTTTTATTCAAATCTAAAAATGACTATCTCCTTCCAGTTACTTTTTTATCTACACACCACAATTCCACTCAATTTTAATGTGTTCTTTAACACAAGGAAAAAAGACCCCAAAATTAATAATTACCAAGTCTACTTAGTGACAGTACTATGTGTCTAGTAGAGTGACATCTATGGAATCATGAGTAGTCTCTAAAACATAAAAATCTGACACATCCTCTCCCATAAACTATCTGTGGCCATTAGCTCTTTAGCTTAGAGTGGGACTGCCTGAACACCACCATTCTACTGGGATTTTTCTAGATTAATCTGTGCAAGTTTTGTTCATAGGATCCTAACAAGTAAATTACCAGGTGTAAGAGCTCTGTTCTGTCTGGACAAAACCAGTTTTCTCATAACCATTTGTTGCCATAAAGGCTTTAATCTGTTTTCTGCCTCTTCTTTCAAATGATGATCCTTAATTCTTGGGAGGAAGAGGTTTTATATAGATGTCCTATTTTTAGCTTGACATTCAGTGTATCTTGTTCTCAGTACCTTCATAATGTGGGTCTCTGTGTCAACCCCCCCAGACTGAAAAACAAAGCTTCTCTAATGTCGGTTGAGAATTATACTGATTAATCATCATAAAGATAAGCGTTTACTGGCCAATTTATTACTATGTCCTCTTAGCTGAATAATAGTATTAGGTATTCCTACATTATGAACCAGTCTGACTCCATCTTAATATTGGTAGCCATCTTATTACAATGGCAAAATACATCAAAATACATCTATTTCTTTTTTCTTGTAAAACTCAACTCTCTGGTTCTGGAATTTGACTTGTTCCACACCCTGAATTATCTTGGCCTACATCCTTTCCCAATCCATAAGATATTCTTCCAGTTAATCTTAAACTGCTATCTACTCATATACTTTGCATTCAACTTTCCTATGTTGCCATACTCCTCAGGCAAACCCAAGATTATGACTTTCCCATATAAAAGGAGTCTAGAAATTTGTATTGTGGCTGTTCTCCTAATCTCCACAATAGGGGACATGGATGCTGGTCCAGCTTTCCTCTGCAGAGAAGAAAAACTTGCTTAATTAAATTAAAATTATGGCTGGGTATTAGTGGTGCTTGCATTTAAAGCCTGCACTTAGGAGGCAGAGTCAGGTGCATGTCTTTGAGTTTGACACCAGACTTGTCTTCAGAGGGACTCTCAGGACCGCAAAGGCTACAGAGAGCAACTCTGTCATTTAAAACTTAACCAATAAAAGCAACAACATTAACAAAATTCAGGCTAATATCATTATACTGATGGTCATTGTACTTATTCAGTGGATTGAACACTGGGTCTATGTACCCTCTAGCCACATATTCTTGTCCTTGATAAGATCCCAAAGCATGAGTTTCATCATTTTAAGTGGACCTTGAAGTCTTCATGAAATTGTTCGTTACTGACATGTTGTCCATAACTCTAATGAATCAGTCTTATTGATGGTAATGTTACTGTGGTAGTTTCCATGGTGTTTTCATGGAATTAGATTACCACCTCCACAATGTACTGACTATTCCAGTTGTTTCTCTCAGTGTTTCCTCCCCTCCACCTACTGCCATTCCACATGCAAAATCTTTTCTATTTCCCCTCCCTTCCCATGGAGATCCTTGTGTCCACCATCATCTCAATATGTTACTTAGCCTCTCTGTGTCTGTGGATGGTAGTTGAGTATTGTTGTACTTTACAAGTAATATCCTTTTATAAGTGAGCAAATACCATGGTGTTCTTTGTCAGTCATGGTTACTTCATGCAGGATGATTTTTTTTTCAAGTTCAGGTTTTTCATATTGCCTGCATATTCCATGATGTCACTGCTTTTAACAGCAGAGTAATACTCCATTGTGTAAATGTACAACATTTTCTTTATCTATTCTTTAGTTGGGTATCATACAGGTTGTTTTCTGTTTCTGACTATTACAAATAAATCTGATAGGAACATAGTTGAGCAAGTGTCCTTATAATAGGTTGGAATATCTTTGGTTTCATGGCCAGCAGTATTGTGGTCTTGAGATAGATAGATTCCAAATTTTCTATGAAATCAACTTATTTATTTTAATAGTGGATGTACAAGTTTGAACTCCCACCAGCAGTGGAAGGGTGCTTCCTTGCACTACAACCTCACCAGCATGAGATGTCATTTGTGTTATTGATTTTAACCATTGATAAGCATACCCATAAGACATTTTGAATGGCATTTCACTGTTTGCAAAGATGTTGAACATTTCTTTAACTGCTGCTCAAACATTTCAGATTCTTCTGTTGAGAATTCTATTTAGATCTCTACCCCATTTTTAATTGAATATTCTAGTTTGTTGATGTTTAATGTCTTGATTTCTTTATGTATTTTGGGTATCAGTGCTCTGTTAGATGTAGAATT
Source organism: Peromyscus leucopus (assembly GCF_004664715.2). Lineage (NCBI taxonomy): Eukaryota > Metazoa > Chordata > Mammalia > Rodentia > Cricetidae > Peromyscus > Peromyscus leucopus. The sequence goes on from NC_051063.1 coordinate 181,972,230, forward strand.
GGGGAAAATCTTTTCCCATTCTGTGGGCTGATGTTTTGTCCTATTGACAGTGTCCTTTTCTTTACAAATGTTCAGTTTCATGAAAATTTGTTAATTGTCTAACCTAGTGCATGAGCTATGTGTTCTGCTCATGAAGTTGACACCTGTGCCACAGAGTTCAAGGCTATTCCTGGTGTTCTGTAGCAATTTTGTCCAAGATGATTGATAGGGACCTATTTTTATTTTGCTACAAACAGACATCCAGGTAGATGAGCATAATTTGTTGAAGATGCTTTCTTTTTCCATCAAAAGTCAGTGGTCCATAAGTGTGTGGATTTATGTCTGGGTTTTGACTCAGTGCCATTGATCAACATTTCGGTTTTTATGCCAACACCATGCAGTTTTTATTACTAGACCTATGAAGTAATGCTTGATTTCAGCGTTGAAGAAACCTCCAGGAATTCTTTTCTTTCATAGGCAATTTTTACCTATGCTGTGTTTTTTTAATTTTCCATATGAATATGAGTACTAGTCTTTCATGCTTGTAAAGAATTATGTTAGAATTCTGATGGGGATTGCATTGAAACTGGAGATATCTTTTAGTAAGGTGTCCATTTTTACTATGTTAATCTTACTGATCCATGAGCATGGGAGGTCTTTCTGTCTTCTGACATATTCTTCAAATATCATCTTCAAAGTCTTGAAGTCTATCATACAAGTCTTTCACCTGCTTGTGTAGAGTTACTCAAATATATTTTATATTATTTTTGTCTAGTATGAAGGGTGATGTTGCACTGATTTCTTTCTCAGACCTTTGGTCATACATCTATAGATCCTTTTCATTTCCCCAGATTTCCCATTTCCAGAAATCCTTCAGTTTGTATTTTTCATTGCTTCAATTTTGATTTTTATGCCTTGAACATTTTCCTTGGCCTGGTTGGTTTTTTTTCTTTACTTTCTTTGCATTATTTTGGGGATTTATTGATTTCCTCCAATTCTTTGTTTCTGTTTTCCTGTATTTCTATAAGGGATCTTTTTATTTCCTCTTTAATAATCTCTATCATCTCCATAAAGCTGTTTTAAATGTAGTTTTCTTTTATTTCTGACATATTAGAATATTTTTGTTTTGCTACCATAGGATAGCTGGACTCTGGTGGTACCTGCATGTTGTCATTGTCTTCTTACACTGGCATTTATGCATCTGTATTTGGGTTGATTAGAGATCTAGATGCTGATTTCTGAGGTTGTCTTTTTTGGATGAATGTATTCTTTCTTTATTTTTGTTTCTTCTTTGGCCTTCTGGTCTTTGTGGCCTGGATCCATACTTCTGCTGCATTCAAGAAACACACCTAAACTTCAAAGACAGACACTACCTCAGAGTAAAAGTCTGGGAACAGACTTTCCAATCAAATGGACTTAGGAGTTAAGCTGGTGGAGCTATCCTAATATCTAACAAAATAGACTTCAAACTAAAATCAATTAAAAGAGATCAAGGAGGACATTACATATTCAACACAGGAAAGAGTCACCAAGATGATGTATAAATTCTGAATATTTGTGCCCCAAATAAAAGTTCACCCAAATATTTAAAAGAAACATTACTAAAGTTTAAATCACACATCAAACTCCACACATTAATAGTGGGGAATTTCACCTCCCCATTCTCACCATGAGACAGATCAGTCAGCACCAACAATGACTCATCATTTTTGTTAATAGTTAAAAGACAAGGCATTACATCCTTAACTTTCTGTACTGACTTTCTGAGGGGGAGGTGTAAGTAAACAGCTGTATACCACAAAAAACATATCATTTACATACTTAAAATAAGAACAAGTGACTTTTTCATGATCCGGAACAAGTGAGTCTAGGCACCATGGAGTAATGATTCATAAAAACAAAGGGTGCAAAACAGGGGAAACATAGAGATGTTAGGAAACTGATGTTCACCAGCCACCGATTGTAATTTTGCAAAAGAGCAACACAGCCTTGTAAGATAGAGGAGAGAGTATAAAAAGCCAGAAATGTAGACACCAGAGCCAGGATGCTCTGGGTGACTCTGGACTCAAAACCGATTCTGCTGGAACTACAAGAGCTATGGATGTGTTGAACCCTCTGTTTATGTCTGTACAGAATGACAATCATGTAGCCACTAGACCAGGCCATGAGAAAAGAAAAGAAGATTTCAGGGCATACCACCAGTGCTGAATAGAGGGAGTCACTGATTTCATCCCGCCCATCAGTTGAGCAGTATCCAAAGTCCCGTTTTCTCGTCACATTTTTACTATTCCTTTTGATAAATTGGTACACAGGGAAAATGACATTTATCAACATGTACAAGACCCAGAGGAGGGCAATGCAGCATTCGATGTATTTTGCACATTTAACTTTTTGATCCTTACAGCAGAATTCCTTCTGACTGATGGTGATGGCCTGGAAGATACTCAACAGGCAGGTGGTGCCAATGGAGACACTACGGCCAACCCTTTGAATATATAAAATTAATCTGCATCCAAAATAATTTACAAACTGCTTCAACCCAAAAGCTGCCATTGTGTGTGGCACTCCTGAAGAGAGAATGATCAAGGTGTTGGCTGCCATTAGGTGCATGTGAATCAAATCTGTGGGCTTTAATTTACGTTCTGCATAGTGAACTAGATAGTAGTAAAGAAGAGAGAAATTTCCCAGAATTCCAGCTGTAGTTTGTGACAATAAAATGATTTTGATGGTGAGATTCCAGAAGTCCATTTTGTGATTTGGTATGATTTTATGTAAATATTGGCCAAAGCCATTTCTCTGGTCAAATGAATGAAAAGTATTAGTAATCCAAAGAGTTACAGAAATGACTAAATCAAAAAGTCCTTTAGAGCTCTGGAGTACAATCTCAGCCTGGACTACATATCAAGAATTTCTCAAAGTTACTGACAGGGGCAATTATTTCTTAGCATGCATCCTACTCTAAGCTATCTAAAGGCCTCAGCACACATATATGCATTGTTGATACGCCTTCATAATGATACAACAGGCAGCATTATGGGCTAGGATGTTTGGCCTGTGAGAAGCAATGGAATGTGAGAGCCAATACTATCAAGCATAATGTAAGAGAATGAAAATATACTAATATTTTCTAGAATTGCTATGCACAAAGATAATTTTAGTAGCTGCAAAAATACTCAAAGACATCAATTCTTCATATGTATCTCATCTAAAATTAAAAGATAAGTAATGAAAAGTTTATTATATCATTCAGAATGTATCTAGAGTTATACATAAGAAAATTTATTAAGAGCATAAGACATATTCAGATGATGGGGTGACAGCTTTTATCTTATTAAATTAAGAGCGAGCTATTATGTCACACCAACTAGACACACACACTATTGTGCACACTTAGGTTAGGACTGTTAGAGCAATCGGGACATCCAATGGGATGAAATGCCACACAATACTCAACAGAATAATAGTAGGCAAAATAAGTCAGCAGAAATAACAAGGAGAGCTTCACTATCTGAAGGATGACAGCTAATGGGGAAATGTTCATTGTCTCTATTGAAACTATGTCTGTGATATTCAGTCACCACTCAGAAGTCTAGAGTAGAAATTGTAGAAAAGAAGGCAGTTGGTTAAACAGCCCATAAGTACAGATGGAGGAGACTCTCAGGACGCAATATTCTTCCTTCAGGAGAATGTGTTTGTAACCCTCTTTAGTAGGGTGAGATCCCCTTGAAGATGTAGGCAAAAGCAGCTGTAAATTAGTACCAGGCTGAACCAAGGAGCCTCAGGAAAGAAGACATCACATCACTAATTTGCTATGCAAAGACAGTTAGCTGGACAATCGGCAGGGCAATCAAGAACTAGAGGAGAATTGCCAGTGAATCTTGAAATCTGAAGAAGTTAAAAGGAAGTGCAGAGATGAGCTTGGGAACTACCAGATAGCAGCAGTTTCTCTTTATCCATGCTCTGGGACTGGAAACTCCCTAGAAAATGGCTACATCAAAAAATAGAAAGTATTCTATTAAGTGAGGTACCACAGGCCTTGAATCATCAACAGCGTACATTGTGTCTCAGTTTTGTTTCTTAGCTTATAATTTTTAAAATATGTGATTATGTAGGAGTGACTGTGTATCAAGGCCACAAAAGCTAGTATGGGGCCCATAAGAGGATTAAAAAGAGACTCTCTATGAGTCCAGTGAAGATGAGAACATACGAGGATAATAGCATAGAAGAAGTGTGCCTGGATCACATATGCTGGATATGGGTGGACAAATGGGGAAAAAGTGGGATTGGTTAAATCAGAACACTAAATAGGAAAAAGCATAAAAGAAACCTGCTACTTTTAATCTAATTAAAAATTAGTAACCAAAATACAATAGATAACTAAAATGACAAATAGTAAAGGAAAATATAGTTGACAACACCAAAGTTAGGTATAATTCTGGGTAAACCAAGAACATCACGGCCTGGCAATGCCTGTGAATGTCACCACAAACACTCAGGGAAACCGGTCACATCTGCTTATGGGGAACCAATACAACAAAACAACCTACATGCCAAAATGCCAGTCCAAAGAATGTCAGCCAAAATAAAGTTCTTTACATCATCAAAGAAAAGTGATAGTTAGAATTCACTAATAGTTTTGGATACTTCAACCTGCAGACTGCCCATATTAGCCCAGTTACAGTTCTTGATCAATTAATCAATACAGACACAGGATAGAATTCTGCATATCATTAGGTCTTAAATCTTACAGTATTATTTTGTGCTTAATCTGTAGGGTTCTAAGTGATATTTTCCTTGTGACATTGCCATGAGATGTATGGGTATGAATTTTGTTTCCTTATTTGAAAATGTGCAAATCTCAAACATACATGAAATTGAGTTTGTTTTAAGGTTGTTAGAGGAATGGCTGCTGGTGTCTGCACATGAAAATCATGGAATCACAGTTTGAGACTTATATTGCAACAAACATTTTACAATTTTTGTCAACACTAATGCTCACTGAGAGGTGAGATCACTGAAAAGTTCAGCAGAACTGTGTCACAAATATGTTCTTTATTAATGATTTGCTTCTTCTCTTGATGATCACACACATAGGAAATATACTTTTTTATTTTTAACTTCTTTATTATTTGTGAGTTACACATCATTCACCCCAATTCTGTTCACCTCCTCATCCCTCCATTCCCCCTTCACCCTGAAGAGCCCTCCCACAAAATAAAACAAAACAAGCAAGCAAGCAAGCAAGCAGAGAAACAAATAAAAAGATCAAAAGAAACAAAAAACCCTCTTAGCTTCTCCTTCTTCACTACCTCTCCAACATCTCTTCATTCATCCTGGAGGCATTGGGGGTCTCAATATGTCATATATTTTATCCTTTCATCCTGTTAGCTTTACTAGCAAATGTTCATTGCAATGAGTCACTGGTCTGGTTCAAGGCACCTGGTTTCTTGTACACTGTCATCATTGGATTCTCACTGGAACTTCTCTGGGATATTCCATGGCTGCCCTTAGTCTTGGAGATCCCTGCAGTATTGTTTTACAGGATCAGTCTCTTCAAAAACTACCGCCTGTCCTAAATGGGGTAGATGTTAGGGTGGGCCCTGTTGTGGGCCTGGGTAATAACTGAGCCAATCTTTGTGGATCACTGAGGCCATCCACCTAAGGAGGGGCAGAGTCAAATCCCTGATGCCCATGCCTTCAGCATTGTTTCATCCTTGCCTGTGATGAGGGGTGGGGAATATCTCTCTGAAGTACAGGGGCCAGCTATAACAATTTAAGATACACAATGTTTAACATGGGACAAATGAAAACTGAGTATCCCTGGAAGCTTTTTAAAGTTCCACATACCTGGCATTGGGCTTAATGAGAGTCCAGGAACATTTCTAGGAAAATGATGCCAGTTCTTCTACCTTGTCACAGAAGGGAAGATGTAAAAAAGACAAATATTGTGAATAGAGTGTCATCGCAATGGTCATATCCACTGATATCCTGTATTCTACATGAAAATATTGTTTTAAAAAAATTTTAAAGAGTTAAGTGTATAATAGAAAATATAATTTTTTGAGTTAAAGATAATGTATGTATATGTGGAAAACAGCAATTACAATTTATGATTCACTGCTATACTCTCAGTTTGACACCTTCTTTGATGTTTAAAATTATATAATATAGACATACCACTATTTCCTCTGTCAAGAATTGAACTTAGAATCAAAAAGGATGTGTGCCTTTTTAAATCCAAAAACCGATTAGAGGCGGAGTCAATATTGAAGGGACTTGACCATGGCTAGTTTGGCACAGGCACAGTCATCTCAGCCATGTAGGGTGGTCTCCAACATGATTCAACCTTCTGTGCAGTTTGTGTTCCTCATTTTATTTTTGTTCACTTTATTGGTATTCAGATGTATGTTTTTAGCTTTAAAGTGTTTTCATAAGGGGGTACTAGAGAGGTTGCTCAGTGGTAAGGAAAATGTGTTTTTACTGTAAGGGATTTGTGTTTGGTCCCCCTGTGACTCCAATTCCATGGGGTTCTCTCACCGTATAGTGGCCTCTGCAGGCACTCCATTCTCAAAGAGCTCATAGACGCAGACACAAACATACTTGCACACAAAATAAATATAGACAGATAAATCTTTTTAGAAATAATTTTCACTTTGATATGAAGGTTTATGTCATAGGAAATGTCAAGTTCCAGTGCTTCTGAGCTTTCAGTAAAGTGCAGTGTTCTCAGTGTCATCTGTCCTGACACAAAAGAGTTTGATTTCAGAAGCACAAGATGGACATGATGTTTATGATGCACAAGAAGTATAAAGTGTTGTCATTACATGGGTAAAGGCTATAGCTGATAATACAGAAGAATTATTAACACTATTAATCTGTACAAAATATAACATGAAACACTAATATGCAATTAACAAATGATAGCATGAGAACATTAAGTTCCTAAACATTTCTTTTAAAACTGAGCATGTACTTGCTGCTTTTTTGTGATTTTTCATGACTGGGTATCACTATGTAGCTGTGGCTGCCCTCAAACTCACTACATAGATCCTATTGGGCTCAAATTCACACAGAGAGGCCTTTCTCTGCCTCCAAAATCTTGGGATGAAAGATTTTCACCACGTCTTGCTTATTTGCTTGTTCTTATATTAATGAATCTATTACAATAATATTTATGATGCATTCAAATATAGGAGCTGCATGTGAGATAATAAAGTGCAATTTGAATAATGTGAAACCTTAAATATTGGCCAGAAAGATATAGCATACTAAATGATAGTACCAAATTATTTGACAGAACCCTGGAACATCATGCACAAAGCTCTGTCTTCCTTTAGCAATAAGGATAAACAATGAGTGATGACATGCTATCCAATCATGCTTAATAATAGAGTATGATAAAACCAGGGGAAATAACCCAAGATACACTTGGTACTGGCTGTCCTTGTCTGATACTCATACTGGAACTTCCCTTCCATTTTCCTTTTCCAAGTACAAGAGGTAGAGTCTTCAAACCAGTCTTGTAGCAATGGCTATTCAATACAGATTCAGTTATTGCTTCTATAACCAGATAATAAATTTAATGTCACATATGAACTTTTTACTAAACAAACCTAGCCACATTCTGCACTTCCCAGGGAAGTGTGCTTCTTATAATTCCATTCTAATATTTACTAGGACATGAAACTATGGTAAATTCAACTAAAATAATAATAGTGAAAAGAGAGTCTACATATCATGTTAGCTGAGGTGAATTATTATATTTTCTTATTACCACAATGCTTCAGCACTCTCACAGATGGTCTGCATTGTGCTGGTGTTACCAAAAGTCACCCTTGATGGGGGACTTACATTACATTAAGAAAAAACAGAGACAAGGTTAGGAACACTTTGTTCTGTCTCACTCATCTCTTACTTAAGCAGTTATTCTTGTGCCTTCTTTGTCTATTCCATGGATCTGTTTCTAACCCATATCTCATCATCAGACAGGAACACTTACTCAGGCCTTCCTTCTTCACTGACTCTGCCAATCAGAATGAAGTACAAAGCACTCACCTAGCTTCTTGTCTCTGCAGGATGGTGGGACTATCATAGGGCAGATTTAGTCTTATTTATAAGCATCAATGTGGAAGTGTTATAACAAGGAGGATGTAGAGGACTGTGACTCTGTGACCTCACCTCCCTCCAGAACTGCAATTTTCATTTCAACTGCAATGGCAATAACAACAGTGACAGGGCTGGCATTGGGAGACTAGATCATTTATGAAAAGTTCTCATTGTTAATTAGCAAAGACCCTTTAGAGTTCCTAGTGATTTTATCCAAACGGATAAGGGGTATTGAAGAGGCACTGAGTTTTCATGACCTTGAAAATTGACCAGGGCACCTGGGGAAGGAGCTAGAAAGTTTGAGTTCAGATTTATGAGAAAGTTAGAGAAGTCTCTGTGTCTCTTTGGATTACACACTTCACTGACTTCTTCCAACACAAACCAACACAGTTAACTTGTAGAATATTTATATCATTTGTTACTTAAAACTTTTGAGTGTTTTATACATGCATATGTGTTTTAGTCAAGTCTACAAATGATTTTCTCCTTTCAATTACTTTTTTATCTACATACTACAATTCTACAATTTCTTTCAATTTTAATGTGTTCCATAACACAAGCAAAAAAAACTTAAAAATCAACACATCTACTTAGTGACACTACTATGTGCCTAGTAGAATGGCATCTATTGAATCATTAGTAGTCTCTAAAGGTACATATTTGATATATTATCTCCCAAAAACTATCTGTGGCCATTAGATCTTCAGCTAAGAGGCTAAGAGTGGGATTTGCTGAACACCTCCAGTCTACTGGGATTGTTCTAGACAGATCTTTGCAGGTTTTATGCATAGGTCATAACAAGAAAATTCACATGTACAAGATCACTCACTCTTCTGTCTGGACAAATCCTTGATTTTTGAAGGAAGAGTTCTGTTGGATAATGCTTTTGTACACTGGTTTAATAAAATGTTAATTGGCCATGAGCCATGGAAGTATATGTGGAATAAACAGACAAGGAGAGTTCTGGGAAGAGGAATCTGAGTGTGGAGATGCCAGCCCACCATCCAGGGAGCAGCATGTAATAGCACACAGGTAATGCTATGGAACATGTGGCAACATATAGATTAACAAAAATGGGCTGAGTTTAAGTATAAGAACTAGTCAGTGGTAGGCCTGAGATAATGACCAAGCAGTTTTAATCAATATTAAGCCTCTGTTTGATTATTCTATAAATGGCTGTGGGACTATGGGTGAGAGATGTGTCCCAACCTTGGGCCAGGTGGGACACAGAAAAAATTCAGCTACAGAAGAGGTTTTATAAAGATTTCTCATTTTTAGCTGGACCCTCCAGCATATCTTATTCTCAGTACCTTGCATAATCTGGGCTTCTGTGTCATTCCCCACAGACTGAAAAAAGAAGCTTCTCTAATAAGAAGAGATAATAAGTTGAGAGATATACTAATCAATAGGTATAAAGAATAGAGCTCAGTGAACAGTTTGTTACTACGTTCTTTTACCAGAATAATAGTACTAGGTTCTTCCCAGGTGATGAATCAGTCTGACTATATTTTCGTATTGGCAGCCATCTTGTTACAAAATGTCAAAATAAGTTCATTTCTATTTACTTTAAAACTCAACTCTCTAGTTCCTGGAATTTGAATTGTTCCACACCTTGACTTTATTTTGACCTCCACCCTTTCCCAAAGCATAAGTTATTCTGCCAGTTAATCTTAAACTGTTACCTGCTCCTGTACTTTGTTTGTAAGGTTCCTATGTTGTCTAATTCCTCAGGCAACCTGAAAATTATGATTTTTCCCCCATAAAATTTATCTTGTGGCTGTTCCCCTGAGCTCCACATTAGGGGACACAACTGCTGGACCAGCTTTACAGAAGTAAAGCTTGCTTAATTGGATCAAAATTATGGCTGGGGAGTGGGAAGTGGTAATGCTTGCCTTTAATCCCAGCATCTCGGAGACAGAGGCAGTGGGATATTTTTGAGTTTGAAGCCAGCCTTGTCTTCAGAAAGAGCCCCAGGACAGCCAAAGCTACAAAGAGAAACTCTGTTATAAAATACCAAACCAATGAAAGCAACAACACCAACAACAAAATTTGGGTTAATATCATTATATTGATGGTCTTTGTATTTATTTAGTGGATTTGCCACTGTGTCTATGTACCCCATAGCCACATATTCTTGTCCCTGATAACACCGCAATGCATAGGTTCCATCATGGGAAGTGAACCTTGACTTCCTCATGAAATTGTTAGTTACTCCCATGATGTTCATGACCCTGTTACACCAGCTTTGTTGCCACAAGCCACGTGGCAAGGTATAGATTTATGGAAATGGATTAATTTAAAATATAAGAACAGTTAGCAAGAAGCCTGCAACGGCCATACAGTTTGTAAGCAATATAAGTCTCTGTGTTTACTTGGTTGGGTCTGAGTGGCTGTGGGACTGGCGGGTGACAAGGATTTGTCCTGACTGTGGGCAAGGCAAACTCTAGCTTCATAGCACTCTGACTCTTCCTATTCCCATGGTGTCTTCATTTATCGTGTTATCTCTTTCCTTGTTCTCCCACTCTGTTCCTGATCCAGCTAGAACTTCCTGTACCCCTAAGCTCTCTTTCCCCTCGACCCTTGCTTTCCATTACCTCCCCTCACCCCCAGTTTGCTCATGTAGATCTCATCCATTTCTCTGTTGCTGGATGATCCCTGTGTCTTTCCTAGGGTCCTTTGTACTAACTAGCTTCCCTGGAGCTGTGAGTTGAAGTCTGGTTATCCTTTGCTTTACATCTATGATCCACTTATGAGTGAGTACATATCATGTTTGTCTTTCTGAGTCTGGGATATGTCACTCAGGGTGATTTTTTTCTAGTTCCATCCATTTGCCTGCAAACCTCATGATGTCTTTTTTTCTGCTGAATAGTACTTCATTGTATATATGTACCACATTTTATTTATCCATTCTTCAGTTGAAGGGCATCTAGGTTGTTTCCAGGTTCTGGCTATTACAAATAATGCTGCCATAAACATAGTTGAGCATGTGCCCTTGTGGTATGATTGAGCATTCCTTGGTTATATGCCCAAGAATTGTACAACTGGGTCTTGACGAAGATTGATTTCCAATTTTCTGAGAAATCACCACACTGATTTCCAAAGTGGTTGTACCAGTTTGCATTCCCACCATCAGTGGAGGAGTGTTCCCCTTGCTCCATATCCTCTCCAACATAAGCTGTCTTCAGTATTTTTGATCTTAGCCCTTCTGACAGGTGTAAGATGGTATCTCAGAGTCATGTTGATCATCATTTTCCTGATGACTAAGGATGTTAAGCAGTTCCTTAAATGTCTTTCAACCATTTAAGATTCTTTTGATGAGAATTCTCTGTTTAGCTCTGTAGCCCATTTTTTAATTGGACTGTTAGGTATTTTGATGTCTAGTTTCTTGAGTTCTTTTTATATTCTGGATATTAGCCCTCTGTCAGATGTGGGGTTGGTAAAGATCTTTTCCCATTCTGTAGGCTGTGTTTTTGTCTTATTGACCATGTCCTTTACGCTGCAAAACCTTCTCAGTTTCAAGAGGTCCCATTTATTGATTGTTGCTCTCAGTGTCTATGCTACTGGTGTTATATTTAGGAGGTGATCTCTGGTGCCAATGCATTCAAGACTACTTCCTACTTTCTCTTCTATCAGGTTCAGAGTAACTGGATTTAAGTTGAGATCTTTTATCCACTTGGACTTAAGTTTTGTGCAGGGTGACAGTTATGGATCTATTTGCAGTCTTCTACATGTTGACATCCAGTTATACCAGCCCCATTTGTTGAAGATGCATTCTTTTCCTGTTGTACAGTTTTGGCTTCTTTGTCAAAAACTGGGTGTTCATACATGTGTGGATTAATGTCAGGGTCTTCAGTTCCGTTCCAATGATCAACATGCTGGGTTTGTTTCCTTGTTTTTTGTTTTGTTGTGTTCTGTTTTTTCGAGACATGGTTTCTCTGTGTAGCTTTGCACCTTTCCTGGAACTCACTTTGAAGACCAGGCTGGCCTCGAACTCACAGTGATCCACCTGTCACTGCCTCTCAATTGCTGGGATTAAAGGCGTGTGACACCACTTCCTGGCTTTTTTTTCCAACATGTTTGTTTTTATGCCAGTTCCAAGCTGCTTTTATTACTGTAGCTCTATAGTGGAACTTGAATTCAGGAATCGTGATGCCTCCAGAGATTATTTTATTGTACAGGATTCTTTTGGCTATCCTGGGTTTTTTGTTTTTCCATATGAAGTGGAGTATTGTTCTTTCCAGGTCTGAGAAGAATTGTGTTGGGATTTTGATGGGGATTGCATTGAATCTGTAGATTGCTCTTGGTAAGATTGCCATTTTTACTATGTTAATCCTACCTGTCCATGAGCATGGGGGATCTTTCCATTTTCTGATATTTCCTTCAATTTTTTTTTCTTCAGGGACTTAAAGTTCTTGTCATACAGGTCCATCACTTGCTTAGTTAGAGTTACCCCAAGGTATTTTATAATATTTGTGGCTGTTATAAAAGGTGATGTTTCTCTGATTTCTTTCTCAGCCCATTTGTCATTTGTATACAGGAGGGCTACTGATTTCTTTGAGTTAATCTTGTATCCTGCCACATTACTGAAGGTATTTATCAGCTGTAAGAGTGATGTCACTGTTTCTAACAGCAGAGTAATACTCCATTCTGCAAATGTACAGCATTTTATTTATCCTTTCTTTACTTGGGTGACATATAGGTTGTTCTAGTTTCTGACTATTATGAGTGAAGCTGTTATGAACATAGTTGAACAAGTGTCTTTATGATGGGATGGAATATCTTTGGGTATATGCCCAAAAGTGTTATGGTCTTGAGAAAGAAAGTTTCCCAATTTTCTAAGAAACCAATATATTTATTTAAATAGTGGCTATACAAGTTTGAATACCCACCAGCAAGGGAGGATTGTTTCCTTGCTATACATCCTCTCCATCATAAGATGTCACTCTTGTGATTGATTTTAGCCATTCTGACAGTTAAAGATAGAGTTTATGATTCATTTTGAATTTCATTTCACTGATTGTAAACAATGTTGAACATTTCTTTAAGTGTTGCTCCTTCATGTGGTGATATATTGTGTCCCCCAATATATTGTGCATCCTAATAAACTTATCTGGGGTCAGAGGACAGAACAGCCACTAGATAGACATAGAGGCCAAGAAAATGGTGGCAAACATGCCTTTAATCCTATCAGTGGGGAGGCAGAGATCCATCTGGATCTCTGTTAGTTCAAAGTCACACTGGAATCAGCCAGGCATGGTGACTCATGCTTTTTTTTTTTTTTTTTTTTTTTTTTTTGGTTTTTCGAGACAGGGTTTCTCTGTGTAGCTTTGCGCCTTTCCTGGAACTCACTTGGTAGCCCAGGCTGGCCTCGAACTCATAGAGATCCGCCTGCCTCTGCCTCCCGAGTGCTGGGATTAAAGGCGTGCGCCACCACCGCCCGGCGACTCATGCTTTTAATCGCAGGAAGTGATGGCAGAAAGCAGAAAGGTATTTAAGGCATGAGTACCAGGAACTAGAGCCTGGTTAAGCTTTTAGGCTTTTGAGCAATAGTCCAGCTGAGATTCATTCTGGATGAGGAATCAGAGGTTTCCAGTCTGTGGAAACTGGATCAGCTGAGGAATTGGTGAGGTGAGGAAGCTGTGCCTTGTTCTGCTTCTCGGACCTTCCAGCATTCACCCCAATACCTGGCTCCAGGTTTGTTTTTATTAATAAAACCCTTTTAGATTTGTACTACACATCCATTTCAGATTCTTCTGTTGAGAATTCTGTTTAGATCTCCACCCCATTAAAAAAAAAATATTTAGTTTGTTGATGTTTAATTTCTTGATTTGTTTATATATTTGTGGTATCAGTGCTTTGTTAGATGTGGAGTCTTTAATGTTGAGGTATGTTTTTGTAAGCAGCAGAAAGGTGGATTCTGTTTGCTTATCCATTCTGTTTGACTATGTATTTTTAATGGGGAATTTAGTCCGCTCATATTGAGAGATATTACTGAACAATAATTGTTAATTCTTGTTATTTTGTTTGACTTACTGGAAAAATAATTTGGATTGCTATTCTCTCTGTGTGTGTATCTGTCTGTCTGTCTGTCTGTTTGTGTTTGTGTGTTAATGTCATTTTCTATTGGTTTAATCAGTAAATTTTGGGGATATTGATTCCAAAATTCAAAACCCACATATAGCGTCCCTTTTCACCAATATTCACTCTTCCCCAGAATCCGTCCCTCTCCTCCAGCTCCTTGGGTTCCTTTGTATCCTAACACCCTAGGAGAGCAGAACCCAGGTAAGACATCAGCATATCTTTTTGGTCTTTCAAAACAGATTGAAAGTTTTTCAGTTTGTAATGGGAAGAAATATTCTTCAGGAATGACATCAATTCCTCAGCAGGCAGTGTTATGGTTGTAACTTCAAATCAACCACAAGGAAGATGAGGTCTCAGCATATTAATATGTCAGTCACACTCTATGATGGACTCCCTTCTACATGAAAACAGGCTGTCTGTCTCATGGATAGCTGAGTGCCTATCTAGGATTTGTCATCACAGAGAAACATATTTTAACAAGTGAGTCTTGATTTATTCCCTCCATCCCACAGAAGCTACAACTGCAAGTTTTGTTGAATTAGTAGTTTTCTCTTTCTTTAGAGAAACCAGCAGAGGTAAAATACCCAGCATAATAAAGGTTCAGAAACCTGTACATTAGGTGCTGTTTCAGTCCTGTTCAGGTCTTCTTGGAACTATTAGCTGTAGGTCAGTACCAGTAATATGGAGATGGGATCTTTGTGATTGTAACATGTCATCACGGTGCTTAGAGGTTCTCCTCTCTACCCCTTTGAAGATATCTCAGGCTCTATTTAGTGAGAAGGTGCAATGCATGGCTGCCATGGTGAGATAGGGAAGTAGTTTCCTATAGACTTGATCCACCTTTGCTTGACTGTATAAACTCCCCTTCCAGAAGAAGTCGATCAATGGTTTTCTTTTTCCTAGTTTAAACCTCAGTGCACAGTGAACATTAAGAGACTATTTTCCCTGTGTGAAAAGAAGTAATAATACTGAGGAACTAATGTTGAATTTTTGTGTATAAAAAGTACAAAAGTCAGATATCTGTAGATACCAATAGCAAATGATTCTAATGGGGTTCTCTCACTGTACCAAATATATTTTTCATTATTGGAGCTGGATGTTTACATCACTTATATCTGAATTTCTAATTGGTAGACAGTATTTTGCCTTCTGGGTACTTCCTAGGTGGTATATGCATATAGTACATATTTTTGCTCTGTATACTTGCTAATATTAGATATTGTATTTATTTATGTGAATGAAATTTAATTTATAATGTATTTGTACATATACACTGAATTAGTGATAAGTTTCTAGGTGTAAATAATAATAACATACCAAAAATAGGTAAATGTTCTCATAACTTTAATTCTGATATTGAGGCAATTTTTACATTTATTGAATTCAAGTTTTAGGTAAAGATGTTTTAATGTTTTTATATGATCAGTATTGACACTTTATACAATTGTATTTTATACATACAATATATAGGTCTACAAAATAATTCAAGCTTCAGTAGGATGGTTTGGAGATTCAGGTTGTGTTTTTAAATGGAATTAAGAATAGAACAGTCATATGAACAAAATTCATTTTTATATTCAAACAAGGATTATTAAAGGAGATTGGTGTTGCCAGGAGCAGACATGTCTCATAGTCAGAAAGAAGAATCTATGCTATTAAAACACCTTAAATGTCATATTCAGTAAGTCTCTAGCATGTTTGAAGATGACTTGTCAGAATAAAATACATCTGCTTCACCTTGAAAGAATACCTAATGTGGTTCAGTTTGTAAATGTTCCTCCCTTCAAGTCTTGTAATTCCAGAGGTTTACATGATTGAAGGGGACATGACACCTGTGAGTTAATATCTAAATCTCTTTCTATGTCCTAGAAGTATATTAGAATGTCATCCACAGACATGGATATGCTGGCCCAGAAAGCAAAGGAAATGCTCTGGACTCAGCCTTGCTTTGCTGTTTTATCATGGATGAATTCTCTGAGATTAGGGACAGGGCTATAGACTTAAGTGTCAAATGCATGACTGGGGCTAACTTCATGGTTCTTTTCCATGAAGCCATCCCTCAGACAATACTACATTTTGTTTGATGTATATTCTATGTATGTATATTCTATATAGCTTTGTATGTTGACTTGTTTTTATTTCTATAGAGTGGCCAGAAGAATGTCCCTATGCTCCACATCCATCTTAAGTTTCTTCCAGTCTGACATGATCACTCTAAGAAATGCCAAGTACAAATATTTTAAAGCCATATTCCCCAAGATCATTGGACTTTCTGTCATCCTTTGCTGGTTCCTGCAACTTATTATTAATGGATTCATTGCTCTGCTGTTGACAGATATCTGGGATGGAAGGAACTGCACTGGGTTTAGAGATTTCCTATGCTGTGCTGTGCCCAAACCTGAGAATCTAATCTAAACCTTATTGGGCTCCTCGGATGTCATGTGTTTAGGACTCATGATGCAAGCCCGTAGTTACATGGTGCTTATCTTGATGAAGCGCAATCAGAGGTTCCAACACATGTGTATAGTCCTGTGTCTTAGGTCATCTCCTGACACCAGAGCCACCCAAACCATCCTTGTCCCAGTGAACAACGTTGTACTCTTTTATACAATATCTGGAATCTTATCTATGTATTTAACTTTTGGAAATGGAATCACTAAGTGGCTGGCCAATGCCCGTGAGTAAATAGCTCCATGCTTTCAAGCATTTTGCCCCTATCTGCCTATCAGTCACTACACCTCAGTCTCCATGCTCTGCTGTACTTGCTAATATCAAACAACAGATTACAATTCAGAGAATTCCAACATTTGCATTGCCTGCCCTCTTTCTATTTTTTGTTGTAACATTTTATCATTCCTATAATCAAACACTTACTGAAAATTCATCTATATTCAGACCAATATCTAAAGATGGATGTAAATATTAATACAATTACTACTTCTTTCAATGAGATCATAATCAATAGAGAAATATAGGTATCATAGCAATTAAGAGCATTAGGAGTATGTATCATAATCAGTGATAAGTTCTGTGTATGAATTTTATTAAGTTGTGGAGAAAAAAAATAAAAGAACAAATTTGCAGCAAATTGGATTTAGCTTAGAAAAATAGCGTATGTTTACTCTCATGAACATGTTGGCCTATAATTGTTATATATGGATTTAAATGTGGGAGCAAACAAAGAAATGTGAAGGTAGTTAGAAAGGGCCTGTATGTTCTACTTCCTTTTTTACAGAAAGGATATACTCTCTCAGCATATGTACTGGCCCTTGAATTTTACATTTCCACTCTTTGAAAGTTGTTCTCTGAGATTTAGTTGTAGTATATGTGTTCTAGATGCGTCAAATTGTGCCTCAGCACCTTATAGTCAGTTGTTCACTGAATTTTGAAAAACTGTGAACCTCTAAAATTATCTCTATTTACTATCAATGGAAACTTCTTTGCTGATGAGTGCTGAGACCTTCTCTTACCTCTGAGTATCAGAATAAGTACATAGAATACAATTTTAAATTATGTTGGTGTAGGAAGGTGGAAATAATAAGTTCTTTTCTAGGTTAATGACCTTCTCAGCCATTAAACTTTTGAGCTAAGTTACCAGTACCAGATATGAATTCTTCATGAAATGTCAGGAATATAATTTCCAATACAAGGCCTGATCAGTCGCAGCACCATTTGACAAGCCAACATGGATGGGGAATCTGACAATTCACCTCTGAATGGATAGCTACAAGTAATTAATGAGTGCACATAAAAGGAGAATCTATCTTCCCTAGGTATTGGTTATCCAATATTATGTAGTCAGCCATTAAATATATACATATGACCAACACTAGATGAATTTAGCAGTGTATAAATATGTATATAATGATAATTATTATAAAAATAAACATATTTTATCATATATTTACATTTTGTATAATTCAAAACACATCTTTATATATATATATATAGTTTTATATGTTTGTAAAGTAAAAGAGACTAGGAATTTGAAAGACAGCTGGCACCCTTCTAATGGTAGACCTTTATTATAGCATATTAATTATGCAAAGCAATTAGTATCATTATGTATTCTCACTTCCAAGGACAGGCTCAGACATTACAACACAAAGTTCTAAATTCAGAATCTGGAAAACTCCTAGGCATGTTGACAGTGGTTACTGTGTCTAAATCTGGTCATGGATATAACCTGGATTCACTTTAAATGTTATTAGTGTCGTGGGCTTTCTGATTCATGGTGAATGCTTTGTAATATAGACCAATATCTAGGATCAGAAAAGGGTTCAGAGTATTTAGAGGGTCATTGTGAAAGCATTGTCCATATCCAACATCTTTCTACCACTGTGATTTTGACAAATCCACTACACCTCATCATACTCCACTAGTGTCTATTGCATCCCATTTCCACCCTGCAAACTCATTGAGTGGCTCTGTGTTTTCATTAGTTTAAGCTCCTTAGCAGTGACCTCCTGAGCCTCCATTCCATTGTGAATCATCTTTGACTCTATCCTCATGTTCTAGGACTCTTCTCAATCACAATATCTTAGAGTAGACACTACTCCAAATGGTTTGTCCCTCATGTTTTAGGCATTTTCAAATCCTCAATGACAATAATACTGTTGATACCTAGAGTCTTTGTCATTTTTGTACCACTTTTATACAATTCACATACACAATTGTCCTGTATTCCCTAGTTCCCTTCAGTTTTTTGTGCCCATTTAACTTCCCTCATCATATTTTATTGTTCACCCAACCTATTCCTTTTATTGATACGTCTCAAAAAGAAAATGCTTTCCAATGACATGGGTTTTATAGGATGTACCCCAATTATGGCGCTATTTAGAAAAATTGATTGTGGACCTTTTTGTAGGTTAAACATAACTCAAAGAGGTTAGTAAGCATATAATTCCTGTTTATAATACTCTAGGTTCCTAGCCATTGACTCTAGGTTTATAGTATGCAACCTTTATTATGCTGAGGTATTATCCCTGTATCTCTTGGCACTCCATGGCTTTTATGAGGAAGAAATGCTGGAGTTTATTAAAAGTATTTCTGACATTAGGTCTGGCAAAGTGGATGTTTCCATCAATCCATCCACTCAGAGATCAGACAACCCCATGGGAAAGGAGGAAGAAAGAGTGCAAGAGCCAGAGGGGATGGAGGACACCAGGACAACAAGGCCCTCTGAATCAACTGAGGAAAGATCCTATGGACTCACTGAGACTGAAGTAACAAGCACAGAGACTGCACACATCGTCATCTAGTCCTCTGCAATACATTGTAGTTTTCCATTTAGTATTTTTATGGGCCTCTTGAGTTTATGAGTGAGTGGGTTTTGTCCAACCTCTATGGGATTTATGTTATCTCATTATATATTTCTTGTTATGTTTATTGTTATATATCAGAAGCCTGTATTTCCAATGACAGAAAGGAAGTGGATCTGATGGGGAGGTGAGGTGGAGAGGAACTGGGAGAGGAGGAGGGCAGTGAAGTTGTAATCAGGATATATTGTATAAGAAATAAAACTATTTTCAATAAAAGGGAAAATGATATTTTGTGGCATGTAATAAGATAATCAAGTGATATCAGTCTTTGAGTCCACATGTGTGATGTACTGCATTTATTGCTGGCTATAGCTAAGCCATCCCTATATCTTTGGATAAGTTGTGGTACCATTCTATTTTAATCTAAAATCACTGTACTGTAATGAACTCATGAATAAAAGCATTAAAGAGCTACAATGAAATAGCCACACAAATGAACACTTGCCCAGACCCAATTTCTTTATATTTCAATTTAGTTCTATACAGTTAGAATAGCTATGCTGTAGCCATAGAGCTTTGCTTAGGGAATTTCACTGTCACTAACAATTATATGTTTATGCCCTTATCCACTGCAGAATAAGAAATTGGCAGAGTTGAAGACAGAAAAATAACTAACTTGATATACTCTCACATAACTACCCTACTGCTACTTTGCCTAACATTACCTTTTTGAGTCTCCTTTCTAAGTGTCATAATAAAGTTAAACTTACCTACTTACATATAAACATTTGAACCTTATAGGATAGGATCTGCATACAAAAAAGAGTATTTGATTTTTCTTTCTTTCTGAGTTGGTGGTCTGTGATTTAATATTATTCATTGTAAGTCCATCAAATTTCCTACATTTTTTTGTGATTTCTTCTAACACTGTAGTTGAATAATAGTCCATTTTGTGTATGAAAAAAATCTGATATGGATTTATCTGTTTATGGATATATAGCTGGTCTTCATTTCCTTGCTATAATAAGTAGAGCAGTAATAAAATGGATTTGGATATTTTTCTGTGGAAATGTATGGGGTACTCTGAGTATAGGCCCAGGAGTGGAATAGCTGTGTCAAATAGTAGTTCTCTTTTAGTTTTCTTAACAGCCCTCTAAACTGATTTCCATACTTGCAATATTAATTGACTTCCAAACTATTGATTAATCCAGTATTACAGTGATTCCAAACCAGATATCAATATAGGAAATTCACAGACTAATCTCCCTGATGATCATAGATGAAAAATTTCTAAAACATGTTGACATATAAAATTCAAGGTAACATTAAAAACATTCATTTCCATTGATTATATTTTTCACTAAGTGGTAAGGTAAGATGCTCTTTCTGAGACCTTGTTGAGGACAATTGCTACAAGCTTTGTAAAGCAACCTGATTGTCTCCAGTGCAGCTAAAAGCAGAGTATTTGGGAAGTTATGGTTGAAAAACTTTTCTGGTACTGGTGTAGGCTAGAGCTGTTGTGAATGACCAGAGACTCTTGAAGCACAACTTCATGGCCAGCCATGGTTTCAGTTTTCTTTGCCATTAGACTGTAGGACCAACAAGCTGTTTGTGAAATATCCAAGTACTCAGGATGCCCTAGAGAATGACAGTAGGAAAAAAATCCACCTTTACTGAGAATATTTTTCTTTGTACATTAGCAGGACAAAGGAAAGCCTTCCAGAGATAAGTTAAAAAGTGAGAGAGTCCTCTTACAATGGGATAAGCTCATGTAGGCTGCAAATTAAACCACTGACAAAGCTCCCAAATTATCATTTTGGTCAATTGTTAGTACTCCCTCAATTTTCTGTACTGGCTTTGTGAGGGAGATGGCAGAGTAAACAACTGGATACCAGAAAGAAATGTATCATTTACATACTTAAAATAAGAATTAGATATTTTATTCCTTATCCAGACCAAACTGAGTCTAGGAACCACAGAGTAACAATTTATAAGAACAAATGGTGCAAAACAGGGAAAACCCAGAGAAGTGAGGCGATTGATGTTGATCAGCCACCAATTGTGATTATACAAAAGAGCGACACAGCCTTGTAAGATGGAGGAGAGAGTATAAAAAGCCAGAAAGGTAGACACCAGGGCCAGGATGCTCTGGGTAGCTTTGGACTCAAAGTAGACTTTACTGGAACCACTAGTGCTACGGATGTGTTGAACCCTCTGCTTGTGTCTGTACAGAATGACAATCATGGAGCCACTGGACCAGGCCATGAGCAAAGAAAAGAAGATTTCAGGGCACACCACCAGTGCTGAATAGAGGGAGTCACTGATTTCATCCCGCCCATCAGTTGAGCAGTATCCAAAATCTCGTTTGCTTGTCATATTTTTACTATTCCTTTTAATAAATGGGTACACAGGGAAAATGACATTTATCAACATGTACAAAACCCAGAGGAGGGCAATGGAGCAGCCAATGTACTTTGAAGCTTTGACTCTTTGATCCTTACAGCAACATTCCTTGTGACTGATGGTGGTGAACTGGAAGATACTCAAGAGGCAGGTGGTGGCAATGGAAACACTCCGGCCAACTCTTTGAATGTACAAAATTAATCTACATGCAGAATTGCTTAAAAAGTGCTTCATCCCAAAAGCTGCGATTGTGTTCGGCACTCCTGTAGAGAGAATGATCAAAGTGTTGGCTGCCATTAAGTGCATGTGAATCAAATATGTGGGCTTTAATTTGCTTTCTCCATAGTGAACTAGATAGTAGTAAAGAAGAGAGAAATTTCCCAGAATTCCAGCTGAAGTTTGTGACAAGAAAATGATTTTGATGGTCAGATTCCGGATGTCGATTCTGTGACTGGGCATGATTTTCCTTAGATAATGGCCACAGCCATTTATCTTGACAAAATAAATGAAAAGTATTAGTAATCCAAAGAGCTATAGAAATGACTAAATCAGAATGACCCTTAGAGCTCATGAGTACCATCTCAGCCTAGACTACATAGCAAGAATTTCTCAAAGTTACTGGCAGGAAAAATTACTTACAATACATACTACTTTAAGGTAACACATGGCCTCCACACACATATGTTTTCTTTTTTGATAATTTTGCTGCTTCTTCTGATGGTCATATACATAGAAAATATGAGAGATTTTTTTAATTTTTAACTTATTTTTTAATGGTTTTTCGAGACAAGGTTTCTCTGTGTAGCTTTGTGCCTTTCCTAGAGCTCCCTTTGTAGACCAGGCTGGCCTCAAACTCACAGAAATCCGCCTGCCTCTGCCTCCCGAGTGCTGGGATTAAAGGCATGCACCACCAACACCTGGTTAATTTTTAGCTTCTTAATTAATTCTTTGGGAGTTTCATATCATTCATCCCAATTGTGCTCACCTTCTGGTCCTGCTATAGCTCTGCCCACCTCTGCAGTGCCCTCCAACAAAAGAAAACAAAACAAAATAAGCAAGTAAGTAAGAAAACAAACAAAAACAAAAACAAAACAAAACTAAAACCCCTCTTAGCTTCTCCTTCATTCCTGCCTCTCCAACACCTTTTCATTCATCCTGGTGGCATTTTTGGTCTCAGTGTCATATATTATATTATTTCATCCTATTAGCTTTACTAGCAAATGTTCATTTCAATAATCATTGGTCAAGTTCAAGGACTCTTGTTTCATGTACACTCGATTCTCATCTGAACTCCTCTGGGATATCCCATGACTGGTCTGAGTCTTGGAGGTCCTGCAGTTATTATTTCACAGGACCAGTCTCTTCTCAATCTCCAGCATGTCCCAATGGTGTAGATGGTAGGGTAAACCAAGTCATGGCCTGGGTGTGGGCCTGGGTGGTACCTGAGATGGTCATTCTGGGCCACTGGGGCCACCTACCTCAGGTGGTGCAGAGTCAACTTCCCTATGTCCATGACCTCAGTTTTGGTTCATCCTTGCCTGTGGTGAGGTGTGGAGCTATCTATCCAGAGTCCAGGGCCAGCTAATACATAGTTTCAGATAGACACTGTTCAACAAGGGCCAAGTGAAAGCCCAGCATCCCTGGAAGCTTTTTAACGTACTATCTACCTAGAGTTTTTACTTGCTGAGAGGCCGGGAACATTTATAGGTAATTGACGCCAGTGCATCTACCCCACCACACATGTGAAGATGGGAAAAAGTACAAATATTGAAGGTAGCGTGTGGTCACACTGGTCACATCCATTGAGATCCTGCATTCTCAAATGAAAATATTCACTTTTTAAATTTTTGTAAAGAGTTAAGTGTATATTAGTAAATATAATTTTGTCAGTTAAATATAATTTATGTATATGTAGAAGGAAAATTGCCATGACGATTTATGATTACCTGCTATACTCTAAGTTCAAAACCCTCTTTGATGTTTAAAACTGTGTAATATGACAATATCATTATTTCCACTGTCAAAAACTGAACTTAGAATCACAAAGAGCATGTGCCTCTTTAAATCCAAAAAGCGCACACAGGCAGAGCCAATACTAGGACATGGCCATGGCCAGTTTGGCACAAAATCACCTCAGCCTACTCTAACAAAGCCATGTTGGATGGTCTAAAACATGTTTCAGACTTCAGTGCAGTTTGTGTTCCTCATTTGATTTTTGTTCACTTTATTGATATTTGGTTGTATTTTTTGGTTTTAAAATGTTTTCATTAGGGGGTTCTAGAGAGGCTGCTCAGTGGTAAGGAAAATGTGCTGTTACCTGGTTTTGGTTCCCAGCATATGCCTCACAATTGTGTGTGACTCTAATTCCATGGGGTTCCCTCACCCTCTAGTTGCCTCTGCAGGCACTGCATTCTCAAAGAGCTAATATTTTCATGCAGGCAAAAACATATATGAGCACAAAATAAAGACAGACAAATAAATCTTTTTAGAAATAACTTTTGATTTTGACATAAAGGTTTATCTCATAGGAAATGTCAAGTTCCAGTGCTTCTGAGTTTTTAGTCAAGTGCAGTTTTCGCAATGCAGTCTGACCTGACAAAAAACCGTCCTAACTCCAGTTTTATTTCAGAGACACAAGATGGACCTGATGTTTATGATGCCACCGGAAATATGAATTGTTGTCAGTGCAGGTGTAAAGGCTTTAGCAGGTAATACAGAAGAATTACTTACACGATTAATCTGTACAAAATAAGACATGAATGCCAATATGTAATTAACAAATAATCGCATAAGAAGAACATTAAATTCCTAAAACATTTCTTTTAAATATCAGCATGTACTTGCTACTTTTTTGTTATTTTTCAAGACCGGGTATCACGATATAGATGTAGCTGTTCACAAACTCATTGTGTAGATCATGTTAGCCTCAAATTCATAGAGATATGCCTTCCTATGCCTCCCATGTCCTTGTGTTAAAGGTTTTCTCAAAATACCTAGCTTATTTGTTAATTTTTATATTGATGAATCAATTACAATGAAATCTATGATGCATTCAAATTGAAAAGTGGAATGTGAGATAAAAAATACAGTCTTAAGAATGTGAAACCTTAGAGATGGAGAGACGGCTCAGAGGTTAAGATCACTAGCTGTTCTTCATAAGTTCTGATTTCAGTTCCCAGCAACCACATGATGGCTCACAACCATTTGTAATGAGATCTGGTGCCCTCTTGTGGCTTGCAGGCATACATGCAAGCAGAATAGTGTATACACAATAAATACATCTTTAAAAATAATAATGTGAAACCTTACTCATTGTCCTTGAAGATATAGCATACTAAGTGTGAATATCAATTTAGCTGAATGGTGGAACTCTGGGATACCATGCACAAGGCTCTGTCTTCCATTATCAATAATGTTAAACAGTGAGTGAAGGCAAGCCATCATGTTGTGCTTAATATTAGAGTAAGATAAAATCAGAAGAAATAACTCAAGGCACATTTGGTCCTAGCAGTCATTGCCTGATATTCCTACTGCACCTTCCCTTTCATTTTCCCTTCCCAAGTTCAAGAGTGAGTGGCTTCAAACCAGTCATTGTAGCATGGCCATTCAATAGATTCAGTTACTGTTTCAATAACCAGATCATAAATGCAGTGTAACACACAAATACTTTTCACTCCACAAACATTGTCACATCCTGCACTTCCCAGGGATGTGTGTTTCTTATATTTCTATTCTAATGTTTATTATGACATGAAACCATGGTAAATTAAAAAAAAAAAGACTATACATTATGTAAGCTGAGTTGAATTCTTACATTGACTTAATACCACAACCCTTTAGCACATTTACATATGGGCTGCATGATCCTAGTGTTACCCACAGTCAACCTTGTTGAGGGACTTTTATCTCAGTAAGAAGCAACAATTGAGACAAGGTTAGAAACACTTTGATCTGTTCAGCTCATCCCTTAGTATGAAATTATTCTAGTGCCTTCTTTGCCTGTTCCAGGGTTCAGTTTCTACCCCAGATTCCTATTAGTGTACACGAACACTTAGTCTTTTCTTCTTTGCTGTCTCTGCTACTCAGACTGAAATACAAAGTACTCACCTGGCTTCTTGTCTCTGCAAGATGGTGGGTTCATTGGGAAGATCCAGTCTCATTAATAAGCATAACTGTGAGAGAGTTAGGACAAGGTTGATATAGAGGTCTGTGACTCTGTGACCTCACCTCCCTAAAGAAATGAAATTTTCACTTCACCTGTAGTAGCAATAACAGTGACAGCATCAGCCTTGGGAGAATAGACAATTTATGAAAACTTTTTAGCAATTAATTAATTAGTAAAGACACTTCAGATTTCCTTGTTCTTTTATCCAAAGGGACAAGGTGTTTTGAAGAGGCGTTAAGTTTTCATGATCTCTGAAGGTTGACGAGGTCTCCTGTGGAAGCTGCTGAAAACTTTGACTTCAGATTCATGAAAAAGAGAAGTTCCTGTGCCTCTTTGGATTCTACACTTCACTGACTTCTTCCAACACAAACTGACATAATTACTTTTAGAACATAAACATAACATAACATTTTTAGAACATTTATAACATTTATTTCTTCGAATATTTGAGTGTTTTATATATGCATATGTGTCTTAGTCAAGTCAAGAAATGATTATCCCCTTCCAATTCCTTTCCTATCCACTCACTGAAATGTGTATGTGTTCCTTAAAACAAAGAAGCAAACAAAACAAAACTAAAACTAAAAATTACCAAGTCTACTTAGTGACACTACTGTGTGCCAAGTAGAATGGCATCATTGGAATCACGAGTAGTCTCTAAAAGGGAAAAATCTGACACATCCTCTCCCAGAAGCCATCTGTGGCCGTTAGCTCTCCAGCAAGAGTGGGACTTCTAGACTACATCTACTCTGCTGGGATTTTTCTAGATTGATCTGTGCAAATTTTGCACACACAGTCATAACAATTAACTTCACTTGCACAAGGGCTCTGTTTTGTCTGGAAATAAAACAGAATCCTTGGAATCATGTATCACCAAAATAATTTTAACACTTTTCTTCCATGATGATTCCTGATTCTTTGGAGGAAGAAGTATTATACAAATGTCCCATTTTTAGCTGGGCCCTCTAGCATGTCTTATTCTCAGCACCTTTAATATTGTGGTCCTATGTGTCAATCCCCATAGACTTCAAAAAGAAGCTTCTCTAATAAGGAATAAGGGTTGAGAGATATACTAATCAGGCAGCATAAAAAACAGACCTTAGAGGCCACTTTGTCCTTTGATCAGAATAATAGCATTATTATTCCTCCTCACGTAAATAACCAGACTGATTCCATCTTAATATTAGTAGTCATCTTGTTATAAGATCAAAATAAGTTCATTTCCATTTAATGTAAAACTAAACTCTCTGTGTCCTGGAATTTGACTTGTTCCAGACTCAGACTGTGCCTTGATCTCCACTCTTTCCCACAACACCAGGTGTTCTGCCAGATAAACTTAAACTGCTTCATTCTTCGGTATTTTGCTTACAAGGTTTCTATGTTGCCACATTCCTCTAGTGAACCCAAGTTTATGGTCTTGACATATAAAAGGAGGCTAGAAACTTAACTCGTAGTAGTTGTCATAAACCTCACATCAGGGGGACAGCTGCTGGACCAGCTTCGCTCAGCACAGAAGTAAACCTTGATTAATTCAATCAAAATTATGGCTGGGTAGTTTTGGTCACTTGCCTTTAAGCCCAGCACTTGGAAGACAGAGGCAAGTGGATCTCTTTGTGTAGGAAGCCAACCTGTCTTTGTTGGATGGATCTTTTGTTCCTTTATTGTCTTTCCTTTATTGACTTTTGGCCAAGGTTCTGGTGAGTGGCTGGTTGACAAGCCAAAAAGGGCTGTCTTTGTTGAGGTTTGTGGGCATTTGGGTGCCTATATCCCATGTATTATCAAGTATTTCTGGCTGGAGTGGCCTTTATTTGTGTCTATGGGGTCTGTTATTCCAACAGGTGTGGGTTTTGCCTGTGCCTATAGACTGTGTTCCTCAAACTGGTGTAGGTTTTGACTGTGTCTGTTCTTCCAACTGATGTAGGTGTAGCTTGTGGCTATAGGGTCTGCTGATGTTGCTGGAGAAGGCTGTTGTTCATGGGAAAGCTGATCTTCTAATTGGTGGATGTGATGCTTGTGCCACTAGGGGGTGCTGATGAGGGAGATGGTTGAATGCGGGGGAAGGGAGAGAATGATGTTTTCAGTGGGTTTGGGTATCAAAATGGGTCTTGTAGATTACAGAGTCCAGTGGATGAAGGTGGTGGTGGTGGTGGTGGAACAGCCTGCCCACAGGACTCTTACCTCCTGCCTGGCTGCTGGGGCTGAGATAGGAGGGAGAAGAGCAGAGGCTGTCTCTTGGGGGTCTTAGGGCCTGGATATTGAGGCTATTTAGCTGGAAGAACAGTTACCTACCTCTTCTTACAATTGGTGGAGGTCGTGTTTGTGCCTCTAGAGATTTCTGATGTTGCAGGAGATTGTTGGCTAGGGGAAAGATGAAGAGTTGCTGGTTTTGTGTGGTAGAGTAAGTCTTTAAGAGTTCAATGTGTAGAGGCAGTGGTGGAGTGGACTATCCACAGGATTCTTACTGGCTAGCTAGTTATTGGGGCTGAGATTGGAGGGTGAGGGGCACATGATATGAGTTAAGGCTTAGAGACTGGGACAGTAAGCTGGGAAACAAGTCACTCACCTCTTCTTCCAATCGGTGGAGGTGGTACTTGTGCCTCTAGGGGCTGCTATGTGGAAATGAGGATATTCATTGAGAATGTATTAATCTGTAAATAGCTTTTGTTTAAATGAACAGATCACAGTGAAGAATATATGGATTCTGTACATCTGGACAGTCATTCACTGTATCCCAGATGGAGATGTTTGAGCACAACATGGTACTCCTCTGATGTTAGATCTTCTTAATTAATCATAGTATAGTAAATAAACAAAACAATGAGTCTCATTATATATGTCCCTTTCCAAAGACAGGCTCAGATATTACATTACACAGTTCTGAATCCAACATTTAAATCAATATCTGGAAGAAACCTAGGCATGGTGACAGCTATTAGTGTCTAAAACTGGGCAAGCATGAGACTTAGACTCAAAGCAAATGGTATTTGTGTCATATACTCTCTAAGGACTGGTAAGTGCATTATACTATAGACAAATATATAGGGTCAAAAAGGGTTAAATGGCTTCACAGGATAATTGTGAATGAATTGTCTATATCCACTGTGACTTTCAGAAATCCACTACACCTCATCATACCTCACTTGTCTCTATTGAATCCTTTTTCCACCCTGCAAACTCTGAGTGACTCTATGGTTTTGTTAAGTTCACAGTCCTTACCAATGACCTTCCTAGACTTCAGTCTCTTGTCAGTCATCTATGTCTTTCATCCCCTTGTATTGCGCCTCCTTCTAATTCAAATATATTAACTAACATCTATGTCCTCTGTATTCCACTCCACATGTTTTATGCTCAACTTCTAAGCAACTCAAGTCATCTATGACACTAATACACACTCTTGACACATCAAGTCTGTGTCATTTTCTTTGTGACAGTTCTCTTTTATCTTTTGTTTTCCTTCTTTTTATTTATTCATTGTGTCTTTCACATCATGCTTCTTCATCCCATTCATTTCCCTGTCCCTTCCTATCAACCCCTGCCAATGAAACCTTCCCCCACAAATAAAATAAAACAAAATTTAAGAGGAAAAAGAAAAAAATGAGAAGGAAAAAATCAATCTCATCATGGAAATTATGGTATGACACAATGAGTTGCTGTGAATGTGTTGCTCTGATTGGTTAATAAATAAAGTACTAATTGGTCAGTAGCCAGGCAGGATGTATAGCTGGGACAAAGAGAGAGGAGAATTCTTGGAACAGTAAGGCTGAATCAGGAGATGCTGCCAGCTGATGCTATGAGAAGCAGATGTTACGATACCAGTAAGTTACGAGCCATGTAGCAACTTATAGATTAATAGAAATGAGTTAATTTAAGATATAAGAACAGATAGCAAGAAGCCTGCCATGGCCATACAGTTTATAAATAATATAAGCCTCTGTGTGTTTATTTGGCTGAAGGACTGGTGGGTGAGAGAGATTTGTCCTGACTCTGAGCCAGTCAGGACCAGGAAAACTTCAGCTTATGTGAGTCATGCAGCAAACCCTTTTAGTCATTTATCTTTACTTGCCAGTGTACATTGATAAGAGTCAGTGGTCTGGAATTCCTCTTGATTATCCTGCTATTGCCCTGTGTTATGGAAATCTTGTAGCTTTGAGTCTGCAGTACTGGTCCCTTCACCTATGCCAACAGATCACTGTTTGAGTGGATGTTAGGGTTGGCCAATGCATATCCCTTGTTCTGGGTCTTGGTAGCTGCAAAGTAGGTCATTCCACCATTCTTCCTTGTTTTCACCTCAAGCATGAACTCTTTGATGTGTTTTTCATCAACTCATGCCCATCATTTTCTTGTCCTGTTCTCCCCAATCCCCTTCATTTTATTGTGGTCATTTTTCTTCCCCCCTCTTGTCTATTTATTTCTATGAACCTCTTCTCTTTATTCATATGGCTTAAATAGAAAATATATGCTCTTTGAGTTTTCCAAAGATTTGTGTTTTGCAGGTAATTTCCCCATCAAGCTACTATTTAGAAAAATGGTTGACAACTCTGAATGTTAAATATAAATGAAGGTGGTTAGTAATGTTTTGACTATTATTTCTAGAATTCTTGGGTCCTAACTCTTGTCTGCGTGTTTACAATATGTAGCCTTTATTGTGTTGACATATGATCCATTCATCTCTAGACACTTCATGGCATTAATGATTAAGGGGTGTTAGATTTTGTTAAAGGTATTTTCTGACATCTTGGCTTAAAAATGGGCTGTCTCAACCTGATCTATCCATTCAGAGCTCAGGAAATTTCAAGGAAGAGGAGACAAGAGTAGTATAGCCAGAGAGGATGGATGACACCAGGAACCAAGGCCCTCTAAGTCAACTGAGTAAAGATCATATCAACTAACAGAGAATGAACCCAAAGCACAGGACATACACAGGTCCATCCCAGTTTTATATTTTTATGGGACTTCTGATATGTGAATGATTGGATGGCAGATTATTCTGCCTTATATTGTACTATTTTCCTTTTGTTAATATACCCTGGCCAAATTCCATGTGATGGTTTTATTTTATCTCCTTGTATGCTATTTCATTGTGGTTTCTTATTATGTCTTAGAAGTCTGTTCTTTTGTAATGACAGAAAGGTAGTGGAGCTGCATGAGAGAGGAGATGGGGAAAAACTGGGAGAAATAAAGGGAAGTGAAACTGTGATCAGAATATGTTGTGGGAGAATAGGATCAATTTTTTTTAATAAAATGTTCAAAAAAGAAAAAGAAACAGGTTTTTGGCAATCTAATATGATAATCAAGTGAATTCTGTCTTTGAGTGCTTCTGTGTGATGCAGTACATTTATTGATAGTTATATGTTGGCCATCCTTGAATTTGGATGAATTGTGATACCTGTTTGTTTTAAATTAAAATAACTTTATTATAATGAACTCACAAATAAAAGCATTAAAGCACTACAATGAATTAGCTACTCTAAGGAATACTTGTTCAGGCCGAAATTTTGTATATTTCACTGAATTTCAGTGTGGTTAGAATAGTCATGCTGAAGCCATGTGGCATTGCTTAGGGTTTTACATTATCACTAGCAATTGCATTGGTATGCCATTAGGCACCATAGAAAAGGAAAGGAAAAATGTTAGAGTAGAAAACAGAAAAATAATTATTTTTATATTCTCTTTCATAATTCTTAGATCAATATACCTGCTCATCACCTAATGCTACTTTTCTTTGATTCCTTTCTAAATGTTATACTGTTTCATATATACTAATTTGTATATATTCATATAGACATTAGAGGATAGTATATACATATGCAGGGGACCATTTAACTTTTTTTCATTCTAAGCTTGTGTGACCTGACTTAAAATTATTCCTTGTAAATGCATTAATTTTCCTAAACATTTTGTGTTTTCCTCTTAAACTGTAGTTCAAAAATAGTCCAATTTCTTTATGAACACAAATTTAATTATCAATTTATCTGTTTCTTGATATGTAAGTGGCCTCTATTTCCTTGCTGTAATAAATAGAGCAGCAGTGAAAATATCTCTATGGTATGATAAGGAGTTCTCTGGGTATCAGCCCAAGAGTAGAAAACCTTGATCAAATAGTAGTTTCATATTCCACTTTTTTTGAGAAACTTCAAAACTGATTTCCATAATAGCTATAATAAATTCTTTCAAACTCTTTTTATAAATCAAGCATTATACTGATGCAAAACCAGATAAAGACAGAACAAAAGCAAAGGGAATTTAGAAATCAATATTTCCGACAATGCTAAAGTTCTCAATAAAATGATAGTAAACAAAAATCGAGAGTACACTAAAACCATCGTACATTTTGAATTGATTTTTTACAGTGTGAGAGATTGTAGATGTAACCAACCGTCTTATCAAATAAGAAACACAGAACCAATGTAAAAGAGAAAGCCAAGAGTTCAGAGCTCAGAGCTAAAATCTCACCCTTCCTCCTGAGGTGGTCCTAGCTCTCTGAAAAAGAGCTACTTCCTGTGTGTATGTCTTTTCATAGTCTTTTTGTTCTGCCTACTCATTGGTTGCAAACCCAAACACGTGACTGCCTCGTCACTGCCTGTATGTACAGCCCCCCAGGTCTTAAAGGCATATGTCTCCAATGCTGGCTGTATCCCTGAACACACAGAGATCTACCTAGCTCTTCTACCAAGTGCTGGGATTAAAGGCATGTGCCACCACTGCCGCCACAATCTTGCTATGGCTCTAATAGCTCTGACCCCCGGGCAACTTTATTTATTAACATACAATCAAAATCACATTTCAGTACAATTAGAATACCACCACAAGAGATATTAGTCCTACTTGTTTTCTGGTATTTGTGCAGGCTAGATCAAGTCACAAGGTGACTACGACCTCCTGATGCACAAGTTCATTGCCATTAACCATTTCAGTTGCCCTTGCAGTTAGAATGTAGAACAAAGAGCTTTCTGTGAAATCACCAAGCAGCCAAGACTACCTGAGGAATAAAACCACAAGAAAAGCATTTTTATTGACAGCACTTGTCTGGCTGTTTCGCTCATCAGGTGACAAAGGCGAAAGTCATAGCGTCTAGTTGAAGAGTACAGTAGGCCTCAAAGAATGTGAACAGCTCACGAAGGGTGCTGATTCAACCAGCTGACAAAACTCCCATATTCATTTCAGCTAATCTTAAAAAGAAAAGGTGCTACCTACTTAACTTTCTGTTTTGACCTTTTGAGGGTGATGAGTGAGGAAATAACTGGAAACTAAGCAAAATATATCACTTACATACTTAAAATGAGAATGAATTATTTTATTCCTTATCTGGATAAAGCAGTGCCTGGATGCTGGGAGTCACAGAAATATGAAGTAGGAATTCAGCTGAAAATGGCAAAAGCTATTACCTGCAAGAGTCAAGAACTTTTCCAGAGGGAAGCCAAAACTTAAGTATTGGTGACATTGGCTTTTGAATATATTAGCTATTCCCTGCAGTGAACCACTTGTGTGCTATTGGGGCTTCCCCATTTGATTCTTTTTCTAAGAACTTCTAACAGTATGGTTGATCATTTCCTGGGCACAACTTCTCATATGCTATTAGGGTATTTTGGATAACATTCTCCAGCTGTGTTTATTCTTTATTAGCAAACATCTGGCCAGGGCCATTCTCCAGACAAAGGTATTTCATCTGAGATACTTCTTCAACATCTTAGGATAGACTGCAAATAGATAAGCATTAGCTCATCTCACCTACAGCTAAGAGAAAATTACCACTAATATTTAATTCTGAACTCCTTACCTTCACCACAGTTTATTAACACAAGACTCTAATTTATCAGATTTACTCCTTACAAATCAGGGGTGGTGTTTTGACCAACTGCTAGTTACTGAGATAAGATAAGAATTTCTACTGACCTAAGGAGACAATGGCCAAGGCCAGGCAGATGGAAATTACCAAGCTTTGTTTCTTGTGCAAATTAAGCTTTTACCCTCCCTCTTTTATCTTAGTCCAGGTGTTATACCCAGTTCTAAAGATTCCCCCTTTTGCAGTTAACTCACAGCAAAAGTGTTTTCACTAACCAAATACTACACATTGTGATGTGGGCTGCCTAGCAGCAGATTAAACTTCTTCTGCCCTTACAGAAAGTGGCACAACCAGAGAATTGCTGATTGTATGTGTATAAAAAGTAGAAACTTAAGAGACAGAGAGAAGAATGAAGATCAAAAGAGCTAAGATAGAACAATGAGAGAACAGCGGAAGGGACAGGGAGAAGCTAAGAATAAGAACAGAAAAGAAGCTGTGTAGCTAGAATTGACTTAGAGGAAAGTAAATGAAATAAAGGGCTCAATGTGCTCAGATTCTTTTGATATCCCTCAGATTTAATTCTTCACTGCTGGTAGTGTCTATTCTGGGCCCTGGGAGAAATCTCCACCAGCAGGTACTGGTGGGAAATTTGTTACCTGGTTCCTTTGAACATGGTACTCATGAAATCAGAATAGAAATCATTCAAGTATCTCCAGGGAAAGGTGTCACTTGGCAGAAGCTGTCTAGTGAAGAGACCTACCTTCCTGGGGCCGGGGGGGGGGGGGTGTTGTAAATGTGACCTCTGAAGTCTTCAGCTACAAGTGAACCTCACTGAAGGGTGCTGCAGGCCCAGGGGATCCTGTATCTCCCCATCAAGCAGTGAGTAGTTTGAATTCCCTTTCCCCTTTAGCACTCCCTCCCCTAAGAATAGTTCTTGCATCATGTGTCAGGACTAGTATAAAGAGAAACAGCTTTTAGTAGAAGTTAAAGCATACAGGCTTAAGATGAGAGGCAATTCAGTCAGGTCCACTCAGTTTTCAGACTTGATGAGAAAGCAATAGACTATCTTAATCCCAAAAGGCCCCTGGGAAATGTAAAGAAAGATTAAGGGGATCCATGAGAGCCACTGACCTTATGGGATGGATTCACAGGCAGACAATAACAGGTGGCAGAGGCTCTACCCCCTCCTCCTAGGGAGAAATCTGCTGTTATTTCATTCAGGGTCTTACAAAGAGATAAAACAATGTTATCACACAACAGGACCTTCTGAGAATGTAAATTAGGGCCAATGAAGTTTGCTACATTCTCCCAAGGTTCCCAAAGTGGCAGCTCCTGCTACAAACAGCCTTTTTTGCTATGGCTCACTGGAAACTAAAGGGCAAACCTTGCATTTTAAAACTTCAAAACTGCCTTGCTGTTCCCCAGTAGCTCCAGCAGCCCTCATTTAAATAACAAAACAAGCCTTCACTGCCAGAGTCAATTTAAAAACTAATGTCAATTCCCCAACAGTCCTCAACTATTTGTTCAGCTCTCCTCCTTTTGCTGCATTAATAAAAGTGTCTTTTTCTCTTTCTTTCTCTTCCTAGGTTGACTGTTACTACAAAGTTCTTGGTTATTTACAAAAATCTTGGCCAAGTCCAGGAACTTCCAGTTAACTTCTTCAGAAGAAGATCTGTGGGCTGAAGATGCTCTTCCCATGATCTGTAAATTCTAAATGGGTTTCTTGGACCCAAAAAACTTTTGATGGATGAGAAATCCTGCCACAATAAATGCTTACTTCTTTTCTGAACATCTGCCATCTTTGTTTTCTCTGAGCCTGACTGCCTGTAATTAATCTCTGTACATCTCTGCTCTCTGCATCTGAGCTTTCAGTTTGGCCTGGGGCTTTACCCTCTCCCTCACCTTGCCATTCCTCATGACTGGCTGGCCTGATACAAACAGTCTGATATAGCTTAAAATAGATCCTTCTCTCTTTTCACTCATGAAGCAATTATTTTGGGTTCTTTTCTGTGCTTATCTTATTTCATGATGTACCATAAAGGATTTATTAAATTGTCATTCTCCTTATGTACTATATTTCTGTTTAGGAGCTCCTGTTTCTATATTAAATTAACTTCAATACAAATTTATTATTTTTAAGACTAAACCTAACAGGGATAAAACTTAAAGTTCTAAGTTTATAAGGACAATTAACTTGTAAACTGTTAAGAATAAGTTTACTTTAATTATAAATTATTAAAGACAACTAAGACATACAACTTATTGGATAATTGGCCAACCTAAATTATAAACTGTTAAGAATAAGTTTTACTTAAATTATAAGCTATTAAATATAATTATTAGGATAGAAGCTAAAGCTTGATCATCTTATAAATGATCAAATTCTCTAATGTATACAAAACTTTGTTTATATACATGCTAAATATGCTAAATATTAATATATCAATTCCTTACTTAGTCCCCTGGCATTTAAAATGTTTAAGTTTCCCACTATAAAAAAAAAAAAAAAAAAAAAAAAAAAAAAAAAAAACATGTCATGCTTCTTATTGCCAGGGTTTTTTCCCAAATTATACTTTGGGATTATTTAGATTATATTTCCATTTACCAGGTCTCAAAACAATTTGACTTACTATCCAATTTCAAATAAAATTAGCTCACCAAATAGATTTCTGTAACTTTTTACTGTTCCTTTGTTTAAAGGAATTCACTCTACATTGGCTACTCTCAGTTATCAATCACCTATGTCTCCTGATGATTTAAATATAAAGATGTTTTGAGATGTAAAAGTTTTTGTAAGAATATGAAGGATTGGATATAAAGAATGTTTTGAAAAGTTAAAAAAATAACTTATGACATGTTTTCACAAGTTATGGGGATAGATAAATATAGCATATAAACATGTAGCTGGAGGGCTTCTCTCCAGGTTCCCCAAGCCCCGCAGTCCCACAATCCACTTATAAAATAATCACTCAGACGCTTATATCACTTATAAACTGTATGGCCGTGGCAGGCTTCTTGCTAACTGCTCTTTTATCTTAAATTAACCCATTTCTATAAATCTATAGCTTGCCACGTGGCTGGTGGCTTACCGGCGTCTCTACATGCTCTTCTCCTCGCGGTGGCTGCAGTCTCCCTCTCTCAGCCTTCCGCTTCCCAGAATTCTCCTCTCTCCTTGTCCCACCTACCTCCTGCCTGGTCATTGGCCATCAGTGTTTTATTTACATAGAGTGATATCCACAGCACTTCCCCTTTCTTCTTTTTTTAAAAAGGAAGGTTTTAACTTTAACATGGTAAAATTACATATAACAAAACAATTACCGAGCAAGAATTATAGTTACAATATTAAAGAAGATGTCCTATCTATCTTATATTTGTGAGTTTAAGGTTTTATATCTAACTTATCTTTTATCATAACTGAGGAAATTACAACTATCTAGTTTTCAACCACATCAAAGACCTGAGAAGGAACATAATGGTACCTGAGAAATGGTAGATGGATGCAAGCAACTTTCGGGAATCTTGTAAGAGTAGACCAAGACAGCTGGCAGCCTGGACAGTCACCTAATGTTTTCTCAGCATTGTTGGTGCATTCAAATTGGCTACAGGCCTAGAGTATCTGACAGACCATTTTTAGAAGCAGGAATTTTAAGAGACCATCTTACCCTGTCTTGGCAGAGTACAGTGGTCGCTTTCCTTGTGTCCCGCTTGTCCAGAAAGGAGAGCATTGCATTTGTACTGTTAGCCATCAAGGCAAGGGCAGTTCTTTGCCCAGTAGGCCATTTTGTGCCAAAAGACAAACTTCCAAATGGAAATGTCTTAGAAGCCCAACATTCTCTCGGGATCAATTGGTGCAGCCAGGAGCAATTGTGTCTCACGTCAACAGAATTCTAAGTTATTTAAATGCCATATTCTCTAGGTCTATGAAGTGTTTGAAGATTACCTATCTATCTGAAATATATCTA
Source organism: Peromyscus leucopus (assembly GCF_004664715.2). Taxonomy (NCBI): domain Eukaryota; kingdom Metazoa; phylum Chordata; class Mammalia; order Rodentia; family Cricetidae; genus Peromyscus; species Peromyscus leucopus. Next base: position 182,009,970 of record NC_051063.1, read on the forward strand.
TGTATACCTAGAAGACTTAACTAACATGGCTACAGATATGATTATCATAGATGACTAATTATTAATCTATTTTTTAATTATCCATTACAATTTTAAATGAGTTATATAAACACAACACCTCAAACAAGAATAGAAATATATACATATATAGAGAGTATAACAAAATTAACTTCAAGTTTGTATCAATGAACCAAAATTTATACCAATGTAAAACATTTTAAACATAAACTAAAATCTATACCAATGTAAAACATTTTAAACAAGTTATTCTTTAAAAGTAGGTTCATTAATCTACCCTTTTATCTTATCATCTCCATATCCTCCTATGTATCATATCCCCTTTTCTTTTTTAGAAAGAGATCACATTTATAATCAACCTGTTTTAAATAAAAATATTGGTTTTTCTCTGTCCCACACCAGAGGGCTCTTCTGATTTGGGACACAAGAATCCCTTAACCATTTTTTTTTTTTTTAAAGCAATATGTCTGGGTTTAGAGGGGAGTGAGCCAATTCCACCTCTAAAGCCAGCTTGGTATATTTGGGAATTTGGGCGTAGCATCTCTTACTGCTTCCTGCTGGAGGGGGGCGCTGTATCTTATGGGGAAGCAAAGAAAATTTTAGACCTATGGGGTAGTCCGTGAGGCTGTATTGTGTGAACCAGTTGCCTTGAAACCGGTCCGGATGTTGGATCATCTGGGCCATGGTGTCATCGGAGTCCTTTCAGGGGGTCTTGGCTGGTGAAACCTGATGTATCTTAATCTGGAACAAATCCACAGCCTCTGGCTTTCTGTGGAGACAAAAGCAGAACTTCTTTTCCAAAGTAACATATCCTTATATCCAAATTTTGAAGTCAAGGTACTTTTAAAATATACATTTTGGCATAACTCAACAGCTTTTGTAATCAAATGTTTTTCTTCAGTTACGAATATCAAAGACAACATAATCCAGATTCTCTGTGTGGTAGCCATCGTTATGTGGCTTATTTTTTATATTACCTTGAGCCTTGAGCCTATTGCTTTAAACTGTACCATTGTAAGCCTGAAAAGGCGCTGTGGCTGCTGGCTCCGCCCACTTCAGCTTCCCAACATGGCAGTGGTACGTTTTCCGCCAGCTCTGGGAGTCATCAAGTCTCAGAAATAGTGGGTCTAAGCTTTTATCAAAGCAGCGTGTAGCCCAGAAACCTCTTTTTTTTTTTTTTTTTTTTTTTTTTAAATACTAGTAAAGACTAAATCTACCACACAGCTTAATTTGCCGCTGGTAGATGCCTCATTTCCTCCATACTGCCGGTCAAACACACCCGCCAGGAACCCGTCAGTGTTCAAACTTGCGTTTTGCCACATCTAGCTGTCCGTATGAGACAAGAAGCAGGAACCTGGTTTTGGCTCTGTTTAGAATTGGTTATTAAATATTCTCAGGTTTAAGGTGGAAACTCGAGCCGTTGGGCGCCATTTGTAGCTGGAGGGCTTCTCTCCAGGTTCCCCAAGCCCCGCAGGCCTCTTTTTTTTTTTTTTTTTTTTTTTTTTTTTTTTTAAATAGTAGATATGTTATGAATGATAAATGAGTCTGAGTAAATACCCTAGATGTACTGAGGATGTATGCCTAGGTTAGGTCTAAAATTATAAAATAAGTCATAAAGGTTAGAATATGGATAAAGTTTTTGTAGCAGGAATCTTAAAAGGTCTTACTAATAGGAGTCAGATATTGGGGTGAATGCTGGAAGATCACAGAAGCAGAATAAGCCACAGCCACCTCACCTTGCCAACTTTTCAGCTGATCCTGTATCCTCAAACTGGAGGCCTCTGAGTCCTCTCCTGAAAGGATCTCAACTGGACTGCTGCTCAAAAGCCTAAAAGCTTAACCCAGCCAAAAGCTTCTAGTTGCTGGTCCTCACACCTTACATTCCTTTCTGCTTCCTGCCATCACCTCCTGGGATTAAAGGCGTGAGTCACCATGCCTAGCTGTTTCCAGTGTGGCTTTGAACTCACAGAGATCCATTTGGATCTCTACCTGCGGAATGCTAGGATTTAAGATGTGTGTGCTACCATTTTCTGGCCTCTATGTCTACCTAGCGGCTGTTCTGTTCTCTGACCCCAGATAAGTTTATTAAGGTGCACAATATATTGGGGGACATAATATCACCACAAGTTTTTACTGAGGTCTGAGATATATAGGCTTTAGAAATGGACTTGGATTCTACCTCCTTCACAATAGTAACACCTGATGTCTCATCAGTACGCCTTAATACCAAAGTCTACAGACACTAGGGCTAATCATTGGCCATAGCTCCTCTGCTGTTCAAGGTATTCATGTTGTCCCAGGAGTGCTTGATCCTGACTTCACTGGAGAGATTAAGGTCATTGTACAACCACCTACAAAAACAATTCAGATTCATGCAAGACAACATGTAGAACAGCTGCTGCTGCACCTATGCAAGACAACAAAGCACAGCCTATGCAGCTCCAAAGGGAGCTGCTGGCTTCGATTCTAGGGAAATGGCTTTTTGGATTCAGGAAACTAAGAATTTTAAAACTCTTAAAGTACAGGGAAAGAAAACAACTGGTTTGCTAGACACAGGTACGGGACATTTCTTAAATTTCAGGAAAAGATTGGACGATTACTTGGGAGACAAAATCTTTAGACATATTAGCAATATGTTAAAAGTGGTGAATTTTGTCAAAGCAAAATCATGAATCCTTGGAGTCTCAAAAGATAGCAGGATAGCCAGAGAATGAAATCTGAAATGTAATATATATATATATATATTATATAATATATATGTGTAATGTGATATAGATATATACCAAATACTGTTTATCTATTGATCAAATTTAATGAAAATATATTTAGGACAGGATTACTATTTCTAATCATATTTTTATAAGTTTTGATATCATTGATGAACAGTTCATCAAAATGTCTTGGAATTATATCAATTTATTCATAAAGTCAAAGCTCAATATTTAAGAATCTATGAGTAATTAGCAGCCTGTAATCAGACTGGCAGCTTTAGAATACCTTTGTCCTACAGTGGCCTAGTCATGTGGTGTGATCATGCAATCCAGGATCCATAAAGGTGGTTCAGTGTCCTATGAAAACATGTAAGCATACCCTGTTTCTGTTGTTCTGAAAACATCAGGACATTTCCAATTACCAGTAAGAAGGTCCTAGAGGCTTAGGTGTGACTTTGTGGAGAAATGTCTGAGGAAAGAATTAGTATAGTCTTTAGAATATATTCATTACAAACAGAGCATGATTTAAGATATGGGGAGATGAGTATTTAGGATGAGTTCTTTTTCTTTACATCATAGCTTGACCTGGGGGGTAATAAAGAATGCCTGTAGTGGTATATATGAAAAGTTAAGGACCAGTTCTTAAGTGCTCTTGATGTGCTCTAGGCATTCCTAAAACTGAAAAGCAGTGAAAAATATTATGTTATCTCTCATAGCCATAAATCATAAGGATGTAGGTCTCATGGGTAAGCTCCCATAGGGAGAGAATTTGTAGTTGTTGGACAGACACATGAAAAGGTGCCAGGATATCCTATAGGGCTATCTGCCAATCTACAGACTTATGAGTTTCATAGTTTGATATGAGTATTCTCTCATCTGTGCAATATATGTATTGTTATATATATATATTATATATATATATATATACACATAATTGGGTTGGAGGACTATGAGAAAACTATAAACTAAAACTAAACTATAAATAACTCTGTCAGCATGAGAAATTAATATATCATGCATATAATGAACAAGATAAACATCAGAATATATTTTATGAACTTGTGACATAAGGTTGGGCTAGTTTTATTTTCCTGGGGTAAGATTTTTATTGATACATCTGATAGGGTCCCTGAAAATTTGGAGAAGGCAGGCTAAAAGCAAACTGCTGGCAATCTTTAGGTTGTAAAGGCACAGTAAAGAAACAATCTTGTAAACCTATGACAATTATGTTTTGATTTTTAGGGGTGGTCATAGGAGATGGCAAACCAGGCTGTAAAGTTCCCATTGGCTCCAATAAATTTTATTTAATGTCTTAAGGTCTTGTAACAGCCTACTAGCCTAATTTTTTTCTAAATAACAAATATTGGGTTTATTCTAAGGCTGGTGGGGAGCTCTATATGACCTACTTTTAGGTTTTTCTTCCACCAGATAGGTAGCAGCTACAGTTCTCTCAGTATTCAAAGGCTATTATTTGACCTAGATCGGAGCATCAGATTTTCCTGAAATTTGGTCATCAGTGGGGGGACAGTGGCTCCTAGGACAAATCCTGATAACCTAGGCCATGTCTGTCACCTTTAATTTCTGGAATAATGGTTCAATTCTGTCTTGGGATTGTTTATCTAAGCTGTCTTTTTGTGTAGAACCCATCTATAGCTTTTGAGCTGATATTAGTCCATAGCAGAAATTAATAATACACCCATTAGTTGTAATACAGCTCTTCCCCAGGGTGGTAGCTAAGGATGGGATACCTCTGGACAGAATATGTTATCATTTTCTCTATCCAACCATCTTGATATTCCTGAGCTTCTGGTAACAATATTAGCTGGTTCTAGGCCTATAAGAGATGAAGGAGTAACAGTGGTCTGAAGTACTTAGCCAATATTTTCCTGAAATGCAAGAAACATTCATACTTATGTCTAGCAAATGAATTATTTTCTTTCCCTGTATTTTAAACATTTAGTTGGTCTAGAATATTTAATTTCCTGAATCCACAAAGCCACATCACTAGAATCCAAACCAGCAGCTCTGTAGGGTGCCTCCCTGCATGAATCTGAATTGTTTTTGTAGGGGGATGTATGATGATCTTAATCTCTCAGTAAAGTCAGGATTCAATCCTTCCAGGAAGAACCTTAATATCTTGTACAGTAGAGGAGCTATGGCCTATAATTAGCCCCAGTGTCCCTTCTGGAGAACTTCATAGACTCTTGTATTAAGACATGCATAAATCCATTCCCAAAACCTGTATTTCTCAGACCTCAATAAAAACTTTATCCATAGATAAATACATCCTTAGTATCTCTAAGTTATTTATTGAGAGTCATGTATCATTTACAACATATCTAGATGTTTATTTTTATCTATCCCAATAACTGCCAATTTATATATCATAAGTGATTTTTTAACTTTCCTGAATATTCTTTATATCTAAACTTTCATACCCTTATAAAAACTTTACATTCAAAAGCATCTATTTATTTAATTCATCAGGAGATTGATTATAGAGAACAGCCGATGTAAAGTTAATTCCTTTAATCAAAGGAACAGTAAAAGGTCATTTTGAAATCTGTTTGGTGAGCTATCTTTTATTTGAAATTGGAATGCAAGGCAAATTATCTTTAGACCTGGTAAATGGGGATATAATCTAAATGATCTCAAAGCTTAATTTGGACAAAATCCTGGCAATAAGAGGCATGGCATAGTTTAAAGTGGGAAGCTTAAACATTTTTAAAGTGCCAGGGGTTAAGTGAGGAATTTATTATATTAATATTTAGCATACATGACTGTGATACCTCAGTAAAACCCCCCACTCTATCCCCTACAGACAAAGAGAAGCTTAAACCAGGATTCCTAAGTGTAGATAAGAACTTAGACCCCTTTTCCCCAGGTGGCTGTATCTGCTACAGGGACTTTGGAAAAGAGTCAGGATATTCGACCAAAAGACTAAAAAGGGAGGTGGGTTAAAATAAATTATATGGTCTGTGCCTTTAAGAACTAGCCTCATAAAGAAAGGGGAGGCTCCTTCTCCCCACCTCCCTGCTGTGAGTGAGAGATTTGGAAGAGCCTCCCTGGAGACTTAGAAAACACCTTACTTTTGCATTCTGTACCTAAAGTATTCAGTGGCAGCTTTGGGGACTGTGATCTAGGCCAGGCCAGTTTCAAGTCCCCAGAAATGTTGGCACCAGCCCCAGGAACAAAAGAACAGAGTCAGGATGTCTGATGGTAACCAATTAACCACGAGATGCCCCTCTCCAGAGATAACAAGACCAGACCCCGGAGATGAGTTGTAAAACTCCTGACAGGGCAAACAGATAAGATAAAATAAGGTAAAGTCCAGGCCCGGGGAAAAACTTGACCAATCAAGGATGGACCCGTACTAACCCCCGCCCCTCTAAGAAATTTTATGGGTTTTGCCTATAAAAACTACTTCCCCAAGAAAGAGGCACTCCTCCCTGCCTCACTGTATTGGGTGTAGGAATGAGTCCCTGTCTAGACTTGTATCTGCAGAATAAACCTTGCTGTTGCATTCTGGACACCCAAGATTCCTGGTGGTCTCTTTGGGGGGGTCACAATCTGGGCATAACAATGACATTTATATAAACATAGTTTTTTGTATACATTAGAGAATTTGATAATTTATAAGATGATCAAGCTTTAACTTGTATCCTAATAATTATCTGTAATAGCTTATAATTTAAGTATAACTTATCCTCAATAGTTTAAAGTTAAGTTGACCAATTAATCAATAGGTTGTATTTCTTAATTATTTTTAATAGTTTAAAATTAAAGTAAACTTATTATTAACAGTTTATAAGTTAGTTGTTCTTATAAACTTAGAACTTAAGATTTATACCTGTCAGGTCTAGCCTTAAAAACAATAAGTTTGTATTGAAACTATATTAATATGGAAACAAAAGCTCTTATAAAGGACCAAGCATATGCCATAACAGGCTGTTCAGTCTTCTCTCAGAGATCGGCCTCAATTCCAGTTTCCTGAGACTGAACAAGCAGTCTCTGGGAGGGCCGTGAACAAAAGACATAGTCCTTGCAGTAGCTCCCTTTCTGCACGTACTCTGACTGCTCAAAGTTCAGCCAGATGTTTACTGTCTGGGATGCCTCTCCAACTAAGAGTTATGTGCATGAGTCAAAGACAGAGCCTTGACGACTGAGCCAGCCCCCACAGTCAGTATGTGCTAGGTTAGCCAGCCCTCATGGCAGCTCAAGGACAGAGCTTGGACTACTCAGTCAACCTCCACAGTCAGAACATGCTAGGCCAGCCAGCCCCCATGGCGCCTCAAGAACAAAGCCTGGGACTTGTCCTGGACAGGCCCCAAAATGATAATTGTAAACCCCAACCAGTAAATTTACATTTACATACCTCACCCATTTAAAAGAGAACAGAGATCTTCAAAAATAAAAATAAACCAATCCGAGTTACACCCATGCCAAACCCTCCCAACCCCCCCCCACACACACCCCATGAAGGGCTTGTGGTTTTTGCTTTTAAATAGCTAGCCTCTCAAAGAAAGAGCAACTCCTCCCTGCCTCACTGTATTGGGTGGAGGAGTGAGTTCCCTGTCTAGACTTGTATCTATAGAATAAACCTTGCTGTTGTATTCTGGACATCCATGATCTTCAGTGGTCTCTTTGGTGTCGTGATCTGGGCATAACATTTGTATATAAGGTGAGTAACAATTTAATAAATTCTTTAGGGTATATTATGAAATAACATAAGCAAAGTAAAAAACCCAAAACAGTTGTAATATGAACGACAAAAGGAAGAGGATTATTTCAACTACAGCAGCCAGTGTATCAAGTTTCCCACCAGTCACTGGGAATGTCAAGGTAGGGGAGGAGTGGAGATGCAGGTCTAAGTGAGCTGCAGCACTTACTGCAGAGAGTTTTTCAAAGAGGAAAAAAAGCGCAGATGTAAGCATTTGTTTAGGTAGGATTTCCTGGTTTCCAGATGTCTCTGGAGGTCCAAGGAAAAGCACATAGAATTTTCAGGTCATGGGAGAATCGTCCTTCTTCCATTGAACTGGATGTTTAATGCGTTAACTGGAAGTTCTTGGACTTGGCGAAGATCTTGTAAATAACCAGGAACTTTGTAAAAACATTCAACTCAGAAAGAGGAAAAGGGAGAAAAAGACATTTTTTTAAATACAGTATTAGGAGGTGGCTGAAGAAATAGTTTAAGTTGCCACCAGTTTTAAACTGGCTTTGGCAGGAGTGGCTTGTATTGTTATTTAAATGAATACTGCTGGAGCTCAAGCTAGCTGTAGGGCAATTTCAAAGTTTTACTGTTCAAGTTAACCCTTTAGTGTGTAGCAAATCTTAGCAGAAACAAACAAACAAACAAACAAAAAACAACAACAACAAAAACTGTAACATGGACTGCAACCTCAGAGAAAAATAGCAAACCTCATTGCCTCTAGTACACATTCTCAGGAGGTCTCCTGGTGTTATCTCTTTGTAAGACCCCCAAATGAAATAATGGCATGTTTCTCCATAGAAGGGAGGGGTTAAAATCTCTGCCATTTATCCCATTCTGCCTGTAAAGCTATTTCATAAGGTCAGCGGCTTTTAGGGCTCTCCTATGATTAAGATAGTTGGTTGCTTCCTTATCTAAGCCTATAAACTGACTGGAGCTGATTGAAATGCCTTTCATCTTTAAACCTATGTCCTGTAACTTCTATCAAATCTGTTTTTCTTCAGACTCATTCTGACACATGGTGCAAGAAATATTCTAAGGGAGGGGGTTAATAAAGTGAAAGAGGTTATTCATAGCTACTCACCCTTCATGAACTATGAGTCTGCAACATCCTTTGGTGAGGTCTGTTCTGTAGCTGTAGTTCATTTGATTGGGAAGTCTTTCTCCAGCCTTTTACTCTGAGGTAGTATTTGTCTTTGAAGTTGAGATATGTTTCCTATATGCAGCAGAAGGATGGATCCTCTTTTTATATCCATTCTGTTAGCTTGTATCATTTTATAGGTGAATTAAGTCCATTGATATTAAGGGATATTAATGACCAATGATTGTTAATTCCTGTTATCTTTTGGTGGTAGTGTGTGTGTTTTTCCATTCCTTGAGATTTGTTGCTGTGTGGTTATCTATTGCCTGTTTTTTCGAGGGTTCATCTAACTACTTAGGTTGAAGGTTTCCTTCTAGTACTTTCTATAGGGCTGGATTTATAGATAGGTATTGTTTAGATCTGGTTTTGTTTTGGAATATCTTGTGCACTCCATCTATGGTGATTAAAAATATCATTGAAAGTTTTGCTGGGTATATTTGTCTAGGCTGGAAGCTATGGTCCCTTAGTGTCTGCATTATGCCTGCCCAGGACTGACTGACTTTCAGAATCTCCATTGAGAAGTCTGATGTTGTTCTGATGGGTTTGCCTTTATAAATTATTTGGCCTTTTTCTTCTGCTGCTCTTAATAGTCTTTATTTGTCCTGTATGTTTAGTGGTTTGGTTATTACGTGGCCAGGGGACTTTGGGGGCTGGGGGAGGGGAGTTAGTCTATTTGGTGATGTATAAACTTCTTGTGTCTTCATAGATATTTCTTTAAGTTAGGCAAGTTTTCTTCTATGGTTTTGTTGAATATATTTTCTGTGCCTTTGAGGTGGTATTCTCCTTCCTCTATCCCTATTATACTTAGGTTTGGTCTTTTCCTGGACATTTTGTGTTATGCCTTTCTTGGCTTTAGTGTTTTCTTTGACTGATGAATGTATTTCTTCTATTGTATCCTTCATGCTGGAGATTCTCTCTTCCATCTCTTGTATTCTGTTGGTTTTGCTTGCATGTATACTTCCTGTTCATTTACTCAGATTTTCTATTTCCAGCATTCCCTTGCTTTTTCTTCTCATTACTTTTATTTCAATTTTCAGGTCTTGAACTGTTTTCTTGACCTGTTTAACTGATTTTTCTTGGTTTTCTTGGTTTTCTTTAAAGGATTTATTGTTTTCTTCCAATTTTTTGTTCACCTTTTCCTCAATTTCTTTAAGGGAATTTTTTATTTACTCTTTAAAGGCCTCTATCTTCTTCATAAAGTTATTTTTTAAGGTTGCTTTCTTTTCCTTCTTCTATACTGTGATATTCAGGGCTTGCTGTTATAGAACTGCTCGGTTCTGGTTGTGCCATATTGCTATTCAGGTTGTATGAGTTTTTGCACTGGTGTCTAACCATCTCTTCTGTTTCTGAGCAAGCTTCTCTTGGTCCAATCTGTTCTTGCTGTGTCTGTCTCAGGGAACCACTGTTTATCCAATCAGAGCTGGTGAGTTCTGTGTCACACAGAGCCTCTTAAGTCATAGGGGAATGAGTAGGTTTGGGGTAGGGTGTGGTTTTTGCTGATTGCAGGGTCCAGTGGGGGGAATCCTGCCCACAGGAGTCTTCCTTGCTGGCCTGTAACTAGGACAGTGAAGGGTGGGGATTGGGGGGGACAGGTTGTGCCTCAGAGCCTAGGTGCTAGAGGCAGGACAATCTGGTTAGTAGAAGAGTCCCTTACCTCTTTGTCCAATTGGAGTTGGTGGATTCTGTGTCTCAGGGAGCCACTGAGGTATCAGGGGCATGGATGAGTTTGGGGTAACAGGTGTGTCTACTACAGTGTCCAATGGGTGGTGGTGGTGGGAGGAGCCATGCCTACAGGATTCTTTCCTTTTGGCCTGCATCTGGGGCAACAATGAGTGGGGGTGGGAGGGCATGGATTTTTACCCCAAAGCCTAGGTCCTAGAGGTGGGACTCTCTGGGTGGGATACGCGTCACACACCTCTTAGTTCCAAAGAGGAAATATTAAGTAATATAAAATATTAGAACATGGTTAGCAAAGAGGACAGTGATGAAGTGAGTAGACTGAAGGGAAAATTGGAATATGATACTTTCAGGAAGTGTGCATTTATTGTGTTCTTTATTCATAAAAAATCATATGAGAAAAATATTTTAATTATCAGTCAAGTAGTGGTGTGAAGGAATTTGGGAAGCAGAAAATGAAATTTCTCTGCTGGATAAATGATTCAGAGGTTGAAAGCCCTGGCTATTCTTTCAGAGGACATGTGTTCAATTCCCACCAAACAGGCCAGCTAAGAGCATTTTGGAATTCATCCCAACTTCCTCTTCTGTCTGACCAGGGCATCGCAAACATGTGCTGCGCAGGCATAACATGAGGGTGAAACACTCATAAGCATCAAATTAAAAATAAATGAATCCCCTAACTGTGGTGAGCATATTCTCCATATTCACATACAGATGTTTCATAGGATTTTGTTAAATGCTCTTGTGTTGGGAGGGAGAAATGAATTAAATTTAGATTTCTAAGGTGAGCAACATTGTTCAGTATGTGTAGATTCACAATTCAATCTCTTGGAACCAAAAGGATAGAAGTACAGTACCAACCTACACACAAAATGTTCTCTTATATCCACATGCTCTCTGGCATATGGAAAACACACACACACACACACACACACACGTTTTATAATATATTTTATAAGTATATATATATATATATATATATATATACGTTTATATATATTATAAAACATGTGTGTATTTAGGCCAACATATATATTTATATATGTTTAATTTTTTATTTAAGAAAATTTTCCACTCATTCTATGTATCAATCACAGATCCCCCTCCCATCCCTCCTCCCACTCCCCCCCAGCTTTCCCTCCACAATCCATCTTCCATCCCTTCCTCCAAAAGTGTAAAGTCTCCCATAGGGAGTCAACAAAACCTGGTATATTCAGTTGAGGCATGATGAAGCCCCACCGCCATTATCAAGGCTGAGCAAGGCTTCCCACCATAGGTAATGTGCTCCAGAAAGCATGTTTATGTATCAGGGATAGACCCTGATCCCACTGCCAGGGTCCCCTCAAACAGACCAAGCTACACAACTGTCTGCCTTATGCAGAGGGCCTAGTCCAGTCATGCTGTCAGACTAAAGTTCACGAGTTCCTACAAGCTTGGTTCAGGTGTCTCTGCAGTTTTCCCTATTACTGTCTTGATCCCCCTTGTTCATTATACATATAAAATGAACTGACAATTGTGGATTATTCCCCATACAAAACACACACATATACAAACTCAAACATAACTTTAGATAGCAAACAGGAATTGTATATTGATGAATTACACATTTGCAGTGACAATTATGAACCACTTTAAAGAAATGGCAGCAAAAAGAGAAGTCTATTAAGGAAAAAGATGGTTTGACTAAGATTGGAAGTACAATTTCTGTGGGATGAGTTGGTAGGATGAAGACCCTGGAAATGCCTCAGCTACATTCTGCACCATCATGCAGTGTGCTGACAAAATTCACTTCTGCAAATCAAAACTATTTTGAGATTTCATCATGCAGCTGTCAGAATGGCTAAGGTCATAAAACATGTAACAGCTCACGCAAGAGAGGTTGTGGAGTAAGAGAAACATTCATCCATTGCTGGTCAAAGTGCAAACTTGTACCACCAATATGGAAATCAGTGTGGCAGTTCTGTGAAAGGCTGAATCCATCTATACAAAGAACAACTTATACCACTGTCTTATTTAAGTTTTGTTTTGTTTTTTATTTTTGTTTTTCCACTGTGAACAGACACCATGATCATGACAACTCTTACAAAGGGAACATTTAACTGGGGTGTCTTGCTTACAGCTTCAGAGTTTTATCAGGATGGGGAAAATGGGGGCATGCAGGCAGATGTGATACTGGAGTAATAGCTGAGAGTCTTACATCTTGTAGACAACATTAAGTCAATTGACTTATTGGGTGTATTCTGAGCATAGGAAACCTCAGAGTTTGCCTCCACAGTGACAAAATTCCTCCACTAAGGCCATACCTATTCCAACAAAGCCATACCTCTTAATAGTGTCACTCCCTGTGAGATTATGAGAGCCAATTTCAAAGTACCACATTCCTCACCTTGATTCCCTTAGCTTGTAACAATATTATAATACAAAAATGTATTGAGTCCAACTTCAAAAATCACCATAGTCTATAACAGTCTCAACAATGTTTAAAAGTCCAGTGTTCAGTCTCTTATGAGATTCATGCAATCTCTTAACTATAATCTCCTTTAAAATCAATATCAAAAACAGATTACATGCTTCCAACTTATAATGGCACAGTATGTACATTACCATTCCAAAAGGCAGGGGAGGGAGCATAGTAAGGAAATATTGAACTAATGCAAGAACAAAGACCAGTTGGGCAAACTCTAAACTCTGCAACTCCATGTCTGATGTCAAAATGCTCTTCTGATTTCCAATTCCATTCAGCTTTGTTGACTCCAATACACTTCTTTCTCTTCTACTGAATGCCTTTTCTGTTAGCAGCTATCCTTGGCAGGTATCCCATGAATCTGTCATCTCTAACAACTTACATTCTCCAAGGTAATTCAGACTGCACTTTCACAGCCTCACATAATGGCCTCTATGGTCCTGCATTCAGGGACACACCTGCCGCATACGTGGCCTCAACAGCTTTATTCTATGACTCCTTTCTTCCATCCTTAAATATAAACCCAGTGCCATGTAGCTGAATCTGCCAAATTCTTCTGCTTCCTGGGGCTATAACATGGCCCCCTCATTCGATTACATCTTCACTAGCTTTCTGTCCTTCACTGCCTGAGTTTGGCTAACCCTAAACTTAGTCTAGAGATCAAGCTGACCTCAAACTCAGAAGTCCTCTAGCCTCTGCCTTCCCAGGGCTAGGATTAAAAGTATGCCCCACAAAACTTGGCTCTAAGCTTTTCTTCAGTTTCTTTTCATAATTTGGAAACTTAGCTCAGAGTTATTTTTTCTCTGAGATCACTACTCTCTTTATTATATTTCTTAAACCATTTATCTCCTTGCACATAGAATTTAGATACATTCCACTTCCTAGTGCTCTTTTTCTCCTCAAAATTTACATTTTGTAATTTACCCTGTTCAACTTGCTCCCTTTCACTATACATCTCCATTAGAGTTACCACTAATATCAACACAAAAGAATCTATACTGGGCTGTTTTATGATTTTTTCTGCCAAACGAATGAATTCAAACCCTTCACTTAAGCCTTAGGCAGACTCTTCAGAAAAGGGCAAAAGCAGCCACACTCTTCACCAAAATATCACAAGAATGATCTCTGGGCAGTATAGTAAACATCTTCTCTTCTAAAATCTCTTGAGTAACCCCCCCCCCATATTTCATCATATCACATTCAGCACCACTATCATCCATGCCCCTAGTATGGCCCATTAAGCTGCACTTATAATGTTCAACTGCTTTTCTAACTTACAGTCACAATCCATATTACTTCAAAAAAAATGCACGGAGATGTCTTCAAAAACAATTCCCCACTTCTGGTAAAATCTTCTCTCTTAGTTAAGATTTTTATTGTTTTGAAGAGATGCAATGGTTATGGGAACCCTCACAAAGGAAACATTTAATTGGGGTTGCTTGATTACAATTTCAGAGGTTCAGTCTGTCATCATTATTGCAGGGAGCAAGGCAGCATGCAGGCAGATGTTGTGCTGGAGAAATAGCTGAGAATTCTACATCTTGCAGAACAGCAGTTGACTGAGTTACTTGGTAGTATTCTGATCATAGGAAACCTCAAACCCACCCCAAAGTGACATGCTTCCTCCAACAAGGCCATACCCACTCCAACAAAGCCACATCTGCTAATAGAGCCAATCCCTATGAGATTATGGGACCTAATTACATTCAAACTACCACATACTACTCATAGGCATATAACCAAAAGTCATTTCTTACAACCACAGAGACACTTCCTCAACCAAATGCATTGCTGCTCTGTTCCTTTTTTTTTTTTTTTTTAAGATTTATTTATTATATACACAGAAGAGAGTTCCAGATCTCATTGCAGATGGTTGTGAGCCACCATGTGGGTGCTGGGAATTGAACTCAGGACCTCTGGAAGAACAGTCGGTGCTCTTAACCTCTGAGCCATCTCTCCAGCCCTGCTCTGTTCCTAATAGCAAAAATTTGAAGAAGACAACGACAAAGAAGAAGAAGAAGAAGAAGAAGAAGAAGAAGAAGAAGAAGAAGAAGAAGAAGAAGAAGAAGAAGTAGAAGAAGAAGGAAGTCCCTCAACATAAGAAAGGATGAAGAAAACATGATACATTTACACGATAGAATATAATTCAGCCACTAAAAAGACAAAATCATGTAATTAACAGGAAAATGGATGGAGCTATAAAAATTCATTCTGAGTGAGATATCCCAACTCAGAAAGAAAATAAGACATGCACTACCTTTTCTGAGAATATTACCTTCTAAGCCAATGAAAAAAGGCTACAATCCATAGAAGCATGAAGGTTAGGTATAGTCTAAGGTAACAAAGGATAAAGGTAGACCTCAATTGGAAATAGAAATATAGTAGATTGTTACAGATGGTTAGGGAGATGGGACAGCAGAATCAAGTGTGGATGTAGAAAAAAGAGTAGGACAGTGGAGGAAATATAGAGAAAGACAGCTAAAATTAAGGGCCATTTGAGGGATATATATTTGAAGGTGATCTAATTGAAATCATCAAATAATGGCAGAGACAGTCCAACCTGAACATCACTTGTCACAAAATGAAGCTTCTTCTACCATGATTAGGTTACATCTATTTGAGTTGTTGGCCAAAGGGATCCCACAGGAATCCTTAAACAAACCAGGATGTTGCCAAGAAGACAGATATTTCTCCACAAGATTGTTTCAAGGCACCCGTGATGAAGAGAGCACCAACACATAACTCTGAACATGGAGAAGTTGATCTAGTGCCTACAAAGAGTTTTCACCCTCATGATTTAGTGTCTGTGGTACAGGAATATACTCTGAAGCCTATTAGAAGAGAAAGGTAATCCCAAAGCCAGCCACAAACTCTGTGGTATACAATGGTGTACTGTCACCAAAATATGCTAGGATAATGGTGATACAAAGTTTCAGGAGTAAATGACCAATATCAGATTTGACCTAAGGACAATTCTATCATATGGAACCAAAATGCAACATTTATTGGGATGCTAAGGACCAAAAAGCCCAAACAGCTCAGGAATCGAGGGTAAAATCTAATAATATTGGTTTAAAGAAAAGTAGCAATAAAATGACTCCTAATGGCATTCTGCTATAAGTATAGACCAATACCTTAGTGAGCAATTATCACAGCAGCCTCCTCCTGCAGAAGAGGGAAACAAATACAGAGACCCACAGCCAGACATTATGCAGAGAGAGAGAGAGAGAGGGAGGGAGGGAGGGAGAGCTCACTTAGAACTTAGAGGTATAAGTGGGATTGTTCTAGCAATTGCCTCTGTCAGGGCTCATGTAACCCTGCAAAAGAGGAGTTGGAAAAAGTATAAGAACCAGAGGGATGGACGACACCAAGGAAATATCAAAGCTCATATAAACTCAAAGAGACATAGGGAGAATGCACATGAACTGCATGGGTCTGCATCAGGTATCTGAGTACATGTAATAGGTTTCAGTTTTATGTTTTTGTTGGATTCCTGAGTGTAGGAACAAGTGGGTCTCTGTTTCTTATGCCTGCCCTTTAGCTATTTTTCTTCTGTTTGTTTGTCATCTCTAACTCCAATGCATTTGTTTTTGTTTCATGTTATTTTATTTTATTATTGTCCCTTAGAAACAGGGTTTTTTCCTAAAAGTAGACAGAAAGGCAGTGGATCCAGATAAGAGGAAAAATGAGGAAGAACTGGGAGAAGAGGGAGAGGGGAAACCATAATCACAGGATATTATGTGACAAAAAATATCTATTTTCAATACAATAAAAAAGTTTTTTTTTTTTAAAAAAAAATGTTAACCTATGGATTTAGTGACATGCCTATCAAAGATCTAGTTTACATGTAGAGGATAAGCTATCAAAAGTGGTATGAAGCCCCAAACACCACAAATAGCTAAGGCAATTGTAAGGGATAAAAACAAAATGGAAAATCACAAAACATGGCATCAAATTACACTACAGAGCCAAAGTGATAAAGTCATCTTGGCATTTCCATAAAAACAAACAGCCAAACATAGGGAATACAACAGAGAACCTGGATATAAATTAACAAAGCTATGGCAACATAATTTATGACAAAGATTGGAGTTGTCATTTTAAGAATGATTCACCTATAAAGAATTAATATCCATGTGGATCCAGGGCAGAATTCTAGGAGGTATTTTAAGAAGTACCGCCAATATGCCTCAAATCAGTGAAAGAACAAAGAAACAATGAAAGGCATCTTCCAAACTCTTTGGATGTTGAGAAGAAGTCAACAGGTATTTCTGTAGAACTACAAGCAGTCTATCAGAGAAGATAAGACTAGAGAAGTCTTCTGGTACTGGTGTAGGAGGATGTAATTGTGAATGGAGGAGGCTCCTGAGAAGCACAAGTTGATGGCCAGTCATGGTTTCAGTATTCCTTGAAGTTAGGATGTAGGACCATCAAGTTGTCTGTGAAAGAAGTCAAGGTGCCCTGACAAGATGAAAGCTACAAGAAGTAAAGTTTTATGTGATTTATTAGCTCACATGTGCATGTTAGCTGGGCAATGGGAAGAATCTAGTAGCTGTAAGTCTCATGGACACTGCTAATTCAATCAACTGATAAAATTCCCATACCCATTTTGGTTAATCTTAGAAAGATAAGATGCTACCTACTTAACTTTCTCTATTAACCTTCTGAGGGTGATGGGTGAGTAAAAAATCTAGATCCCACACAAAACGTATCATCATTCATGCACTTAAAATAAGAATAAATTATTTTTATTACTGATCCACATTGAAATAACCCTGGAAACAATGGAGTAATGTTTCATAAGAACAAAGGGTACGAAAGATGGAAAACACAGCGAAGTGAGTCGAGTGATGTTCACCAGCCACCAGTTGTGATTATACAAAAGAACACTGCACCCTCTCAAGACAGAGGAGAAAGTATAAAAAGTCAGAAAGGTAGACTGCAGAACCAGGATGTTCTTGATTGCTGTGGATTCAGGGGAGGGTCTGCTGGAACCAAGTGAGCTGCGGATGAGTTGTACTCTCTGCTTGTGTCGGCACAGAATAAAAATCATGGAGCTGCTGGACCAGGTGATCAGCAGAGAAAAGAAGACCTCAGGGCACACCATCAATGTTACATAAAATGAGTCACTGATTTCATCACGCTCTACAGTAGGGCAGTATCCAAACTCTAGTTTTGTTGTTATATTTTTGCTATTAAATTTGATAAGTGGATATACAAAGAAAATGAAATGTATTAACATGGAGATGATCCACAGAAGGGAAATGGAAGAGCATATATAATTTACAGTTTTGAATTTATGATCCTTCCAACAGGATTCCCTGGATCTGATGATCATGGCCTGGATGACACTCAAGAGACAGGTCGTTCCAATGGACACACTTCGGCCAACTACTTGAATATATATTAGGATCCTGCATACAAAATCACTCAAGAACTGCTTCAGTCCAAATGCTGCCATTGTGTGGGGCACTCCTGAAGAGAATATGATAATGGCATTGGCTGTCATTAGGTGAAAAAGAATAAAATCTGTGGGCTTTAATACACGTTCTCTGTAGTAAAGGACTAGATAGCAGAACATAAGAAAAAAATTTCCCAGAATTCCAATTACAGTTTGTGATAAGAAAATAATTCTGATTGCCAGAATCCAGAAGTCCATTCTGTGATATAGAACAATGATCTTTAGTTATGCCCCAGTGATTTCTCTGGTCAAAATGAATAACAACAAATGCTTATAGCTTGTGGTAAAAGAAGGACACCTTTAAACCATGGAGCTTCTGATTAGCGTAAGCAGAGGGTCGTTTACAGTCAGGAATTCAAGGCCAGCCTAGAACACATAAAATGATCTCATTCCAAATATTTTGACACAAGTAGTCATTTTCTGTGTTGTCGCTATGAAATTGATCAATGCTTCAAGATGAACATACTGATGAAAGAAGAACCATTAGTTTTCATAGAAAACCCAGCTTTCATGACAATATGATGTTGGCCTATAAGAAACAATGAAAAGTGACAGCTCAAATAAACAAAAATTATTCCAGAAAATAGTAATATTTGCTAGTCATTATGTAAAAGAAGACAATTTCAGTAAAGGCCATATAACTTAAATGTATCTGTTCTTATTATATTGCTTACCTAAAATTAAAACGTAAGTATTGAGAAATTTATAATACCACTCAGAATATATCTATGGTCTTATGACAAGGCCGCCTTATCATTTTTGACTTAACCCAAACTGACTTTTCCTTTCCTACCCCTTCCATGAATCTTCCCTTGGGAATGTAGCCAACCCTTTTCTAGTAACTGGGAGGTCATAAAGTGCAAGTAACTGTGGTTTTGTATTGGTTAAAGTGCTTGTTAGCTTTAGTTCCCTCTGCCAGCTGCCAATGAGGACATAAGTTTTCTGGGTTCTTGGCCTTTTAAAGCTCACTGTGAAATGCATTTGAGGCAGCTTCGTGAGAAGTGTTTTTCTTCAGGCAGTTGCTTAAGGCTGACTCTCAATTTGGATTTTGATGCTCCTGAATGATCATTGGGTCTCAAACCCACAATTGTCTAACATAAAAAAACAATTATTAAGAACACAAAACATATAGGAATGAGGATTCAAAGGAAAACATACACTAAAATAATTTAAGAGCTAGTTATTATGAAAATTCACAGCACATAGACAACACACGCATATGTGCACACCTGGTCAGGGATCTTAGAGAAGTGGGGACAGCTAGTTTGATGAAATCTCACAGAATGTATAACAGAACAAAAATAGGAAAAATGTGCCAGGAAAAGTATCACAGATAACGATAACATCTGATAAATGATAGCTACTGGGATGATTCATGTTTCTATTGAAACTGTGTCCAATATAATAATGCACCTCTCCTAAGTCTAGAGTGGAATTGAGAGGAAGGATGGTGGAGGGTTAGACAGCCTATCAATGCAGTAGGAGAAAACTCTCAGGACATCATACACTGTTCCTGTGAAAGATGGTGTCTGCAAAACCTTCTCTAATCATATTAGGTTTACTGCAAAAGCAGGCAGTGAGTTTGTGAATTAGTACCAGGCTGTACCAAGCATCCCCAGAATAGGCACTGTTGCCTTTTCACACTCAACAATCATGCAGAGACAGCCAGCTAGAACTCGGAAAGAACTGGCAGTAGAACTTGGGATCTAAAGTAGTTTAAACAGAATGGGAAAGGAGGTGAGACCTTAAGGAACTACCAGATATTTACAGCCTCCCCTTTCCCCATTCACTGGCATTGTAGAACACACTAGGGAATGGTTACAGAAGAAACAGAAACCACTCCACTAGGTGATATAATTCAAGTTCATAAAGACAGATATCAGAGGGCCAAGTGTAATTTCATGGCTTCTAATTTTTAGAAAAGTGTGCTTATGTAAGAGTGTGTATAGAGGTCAAGGAAATTGACAGGAGCCCATTAGAGTCTCAGTGTGGGATGGGGAAGGTAAAACAATACATGTGTTTCAGAAGAGAAAGAAGGAATAATGGACATGGGGTAGTAGAAGCTTGGAAGAAGACTGTGGAATGGTAGAAGGAGAGATTTTTGGGCCAATAAAAAACAGGAAGTAAGAAAATGCCTTAAGGAAACTTACTACTTTTTAAACAAATAAAGCATAGAATAAAAAAGAAGCCAAACATAAAAATCATCAATTTAAAATAAGGAATAAAATATTGAAAATACTAACTTTGGGTGTGCGTTTGGGTGAACAAGAGATCACATGCCATGGCACTGTCTGTGAATGTCCCAGGACAAGTATTTGAAAATGGGATACATCCTCTTAAGTTGAGCTAATGTAACTCTATACACCAGTATTCACACTCCTTTTTATTTTTACAATACTCTTCATTTTTTTAATTTTTCTGAGAAATACATTATACAATCACAATTTAATTTGTTGTACAAATATAAATACATCTTATAGTCTATAGAACTAAGACTTTAGTTTTTGAAATTAGCATATAATTTTATCATTTTTTTTCTTTCCTCCAACCCCTTCCAATTAACAACATACAAACTTCCTCTCAAATTCATGGCTTTGGTCCTTTTTCTTTACCTGTTGTTACATAAGTATGTGGGGTTGTTTTTGTGTGTGTGTATCTGTGTGTTTGTATGTATAATGCTACTTGCATTTAACTGACTTCACGGTTCACCCTTTGGTATTGGATAACTAATTAGGGGATTCCTCCCCAGAGAAGACTATTTTCTTCCATTCTCAGCAACCCATTCTTGCTGTAGCTCTCACTCCTTAGCAAAGAAGATTCTCTTAGAAAAAGGAAACCTTACAAAAACCGCAACTGATCAACAACGAGTAAAGAATGATGCTGTGGTGCCAGGTACCAACTGATCTATCTACTGTACAAGTCCTGCACTCTAGGCTCAAGGAACTTAGCGTTAGAGGAGGCAGAAAGTTTGAAAATGCCAGAGGAACAGATATCTGCTGTGAAACTACATCTATTAGAAATATCATGGAAGCTACACCCCTGAAGTCTCCACATGGCTGCCTATAAAAGGACACCAATACACATGCTAACATGGAAGGAGAATCTAACTGGCCCTAATAATCACACTTTTACAAAACTAAATTTATTTTTACATCATACAGTAGCAATCATGGGAGTTTCAACCAGCTGACCACCCAAAAATACCTAGTGGCAACCTTTGATCAATTAATTAATACTCACGAAATAGATTTTTATACCACAATTCTGGCTTGACAGGATTCCATAACATTGTTGCTGGTGGCTCCATGGGGGCTGCTACTGAGCAGGGGGATGACTGTGCACTGAGGTCACCAAGGAGAGATGAAACAATAAAGACCATGACCAATTTTGGCATTGATGGTTCCACAGCACGAAGGAAGAGTATGGAGATTTTGCAGTGAAGGAGGACCATGCCAGGGCTCAAGGCACACTGGAAAAAAAAGTGCATAATTTGGTACCAGATATTCAGGAGAACCATTTAGTGCAGAGTCATCCACAGGTAGCCAAGCAACTCCAAGAAGAAGAACTGAAACCCCATACTCAGTGTCAGGAGTGTTATAAAGATAGTGAACAAAAAGATCTAGAAACTACAAAGGGAATCAGGAGAAGCTGTTGGCTGAGGCTGAGGGAGGCATTCAGAAAAGGACAAATGAGGACATGGTGCATCTTTTACAAAAGGTGGTTAGGTTACAGGAAAAGGAAAAAGAAGCTTCCAGTGTTGTCTGGAGGCAGCAGTTACTATGGAGAAGATGGAGGAATGGAATCAAGAGTGATGAAAGATGCTGCCTCTGCTCCATCATAGGTGACCCACAGGATTCAGGTTTGTATGATGGTGAAATTGCCCAGAAGTTAGAGAAATATATTTTAAATTGTTCTATTTCTGATGACTGAAGAAAAGAAAGCTTACAAGGTATGGCAGGAGTGAGAAAAGTCATCCTTGGACAAAAGAAAACATGACTGTAAGTGCAAGCAAAAGCAGCTAAGTCAACATACTCAGACATCAAAAGATGGTGCTGAGCATCATTTTCTAGAATTGACAGGCCCTCTCTAGTACCACCAATTACAACAATAGACCCTGAGGATCTGGATGACAGCCATGTTACAAATAAGCATAGTGTCAATTGCCATTCCTCAAAATCAGAGTCCTCTCATAAAGGATTCCATAACAAATAGTAATTAAAATATCTGCCTTGAAACTGATCTTGCTCCAGTAAATATTACTGCTTGATACACAATTCATTTCACTTTGGTAGCTTGTCTTCATGCTGGCATTCTGGAGAATTACTCTTTTTTTATCTTGATTTTTTTCTTTTTTTTTTTTCATTTTTCTTTATTAAGAAATTTTCTACACACTCCACATACTATCCACACATCCCCCTTGTCCCTTATTCCAACCCCCAGCCCTCTTTTCCAAGCCACCCCACATCCTCACTTCCCCCAATTTGAGGTCTCCTATGGGGAGTCAGCAGAGACCAGCACACTGAGCCTAGGCAGGTCTAAGCCCCTTCCCACCTCATCATGGCTCACAACCATCTGTAGTGGAAACTGATACCCTCTTCTGGAATAAAATTCCCACTAGATGTATGGCTGTGAATTTTGTTTCATTAGTTGAGGAAATACATCTAAAGAAAGAAAAGAAGGAGGGAAGGAAGGAAGGAAAAAAGAATGATAGAAGGAAAGAAGTGGGAAAGGAGGAAGAAAGAAATGAATAGAAGTGAGTTCTAATTAAAGTTGTTGGTTGTATGGAGCTTCCTTCTGTACACTAAACTAAGAAAATCATGGTTCCCAACCATGATCCCAGCAAACATCACCCAATGTTTATGAATGTTGATACTAACCATGGTGTGAGTTCACTGAAATGTTCCTCAGTGCACTTTAAAAAACATGTTTTAAAATTTATACTTGTGCTACTTCATATGACAACAACATATACATAGCAAATATAACACCATTTAGGCTATACCCTGTCCATCAGGGAAGAGGTGAAAGTGCAACAACCCAGGAAGATGTTTAAAGCGCTACCTACTTGTAATTGTCCTTACTAAAAGGACAAATTCCCAGGAAGACAATGCCAGTGGACCAATCCTGCCACATCTGTGAGGATGGAAAAGTTTTAAATTCTTGATGTGATACCTCATCCTAAGTGTTGTTGTGGCCTTTGGGACTCCTGGAATGACAATGACTAAGATGTATCTATACCAGCTACTTGAGAATTGAGTATTTGTGTATTCACCTGCATTCAATGTAGTGAACTAAGAAGAAATTTTAAAGAAAAGAAACAGTGACCACCATCCACCACAGTGTGAGAGCACTTCTGTGTTCAGAACTGTGAGGTCCCTCAGCTCTATCCTGAAATGTGTGCTTGTCTTCAAAGCAAGATCATTAGCACACAAAATTGTGTTGCAGTCACACAGATCATGTGCACAGAAATCCAATATTCTCACTTGTAAATATTCACTTCACTTTATTTTGTGAACAGTTAAATGTATAATGGCAAATACAACTTTTAAAAAGTTTTATTTTATTGAATATATATCTCCCTGCGCAATTCAAATCCTGCAGCCTTTCTTACCTGATCATATCTCATGATCTGTATTAACACAAACCTAAAAAACAAATAGCAGTGCTGAGTGAGGTCCCACTGATGTGATTGGTCCATTAATTGTTAACAGAGTCCTATTCCACTCAGTAAACTGGACAACATAAGTGCATCTCAGGAGTCCAGGACCCTCAATCATGCCTGATCATCACCTATTATGATCTAGTACCTTATGTTTGCTGACATTTCAGCCAGAAATGATAACATATCCCTAGTACCACATTTCTGGGGGCCAAGCCCAGAGTTGGCCATGTCCCAGAGAGGAAAAAGGAGTTGATGAGAGAAGGATGAGCTGGGCATGATAGTTGAGAGATTTGTAGTTCAGAAGACTCCACAGTGCAGGCAATTCAGATACAGAAAATTCCCTAATTTTATAATTTTATGTACTGGGCATTGATAAGGACACTGAGTCCATAATCAATCTTAGATCTTTTGGTCTCTATGCATCAAAGCTTAGACTTAATGTTTATTTCCTACTGCTTCATATCCACTTGCTCCTCTTGCATCTGAACATTATAAGAAATAGGTGTTATTTTTCTTAATTAAGTGTAGAAATCACCAGCAGCAGTAATAGTTTGTGAGTCACTGCTTGCCTGTTAGTTTAACCATTTCTTTGAGATTTATTATAGCTGTCTGATATGAAGAGTAGCTTTATTTCAACTGTTAAGACCTGAACATAGAAACAAAAATGGTACACACATCTCCTAAATATATAGCTGGTTTTGCCAGAATCCACACTGGAAGGTCTAGAAAATGGCTAGTAAGGTTTAAACACCGTCAACTGAGTGCCTCATCATAAAACCATGAGAAACATTTTCAAACACACTGCAGTCTTTTATGTAGTTTGTGTTCCCCCACATGACATGTCTTTCATGTTGTTGATATTTTATTGTATGCTTTTTGTGAGAAGTTTTATTTGGGAATAACAGACTTGGCTCAGTCATATAGAACACTTGAAAGTATTGCAGTGGACCTGAGCTTGGATCCCAGCACTGACATGCTGGCTCACAACTGACTCTAAATTCAGGTCCAGGTTTTTTGACTATCACTTGTGGCCTCTACAGGTACTGTACCCTCCGTGCACTTTTATATGTACAGAGAAAACATTAATACACACAAAATAAAAGTAGATGAGTAAATAAATCTTTTAAAAATAGGTTTTCATTTTGAAATAACTGTTTCTTTCATAGACAAAAGGCTTTTAGGATTTTAATACAATGCAGTGTTCTAACAGTGACCTGTGGTGACAGCTGTCCTAATTCCCAGTTTGATTGCACAAGTACAAGATGAAACCTGATGTTTATGACATCACTGTAAATCTACAGTGTTTTAAATGAGGGGGAAAGGCTAGAGTGGTAAGTAGAGATGAATTACTAACATTATTAATCTGTGTAATTATGACATAAGATGCTAATGTGTGCTGAAATAACTGAGAAAAAATTAAAATACTAAGATGTTTCCTTAAATTTTGTGTATGCTTACTAATTCTTATATTGATGAATCTATTATAATAAATATTGTAATCTACTCAAATAGAAAGAATTCATGAGAAATAATAAGAAATCTGAATAATATAAAAACTTAAACATTGATCAATATGAAACAAAAATAAGTTAAGTGTGGATTGGATACAAGCATAGCTGATGGGTAGAGTACTGGCCTACCATGGCACATGGCACTTACTTGTTCCAATATCAATAAGGATAAAACAGTGAGGGAAAGTATGACAGCACTTTGTGCTTAACATTAGAATACGATTCAACCAGGAGAGATAACACAAGATACATTTGTTCCTTACTCTCATTTCCAATGCTCATATTATTAACATATAACTCATAAATTCCCTTTGGTTTTACTTTCCCAAGTTTAAGAGGCAGATTTTAAGCATGTCATTATACCACTGTCATTCTATACAGACTCTGTTCCTGACTCTCTGACTTATTCATGTAGTGTTGCATAAGAATACCCTTTAGTCCAGAAACAAATTCACAAGCTATATCTTTCAGGGCTGTGTGATTTTTACACTTCTATTAGAATTTTTACTATGGGCATAAAACTATGCTAAGTTCAACTATAATAATCCCAATGCAAAATTAGCCTACACATCATGTAGAGGAAGATAAGTTATCACATTTTCATGTTACCACAATCCTTCAGCACTCTCACAGATGGATTGCATTACCCTGGTGGAACCCAAAGTCACCCTCAGTCAGAGATTTATATTACAGTAAGTACTGATAGGGACCTGCACAAAGTTAGGTTTGTCCAATGTTGGCTAACCTCTTAGATATGGAATTATTCTTCTGCAACTTCTGTCTGTTCCACAGATCTATTTTTACCCCAGATTTCGAATGCTAGACATAGGCACTTACTCAGGCTTCCTTTCATTGTTGAATATGCTGCTAAAACTGAATGACAGAGTACTCACCCGGCTTTTGGCTTCTGCAGAGTGGTGGATTCATTAGGCAGACACTGACTTGTAATAAGCAGTGATGTGTGATGGTGAGCTCAAGCCTGAGATAGAGGTCTGTGACTCTGTGACTTCACCTCCCTCTAGAACTGTAATTTTCATTTCACCTACGGTAGAAATGACAGATCTGGCTTTGGGAGTCCAAATCATTTTGGGAGAAAAAAAATAACATATTCCAGTTACTAATTAACAAAGTTACTTAAGAGTTTTTGTGAATATCTCCAAAGAGGCAAAATGTTTTGAAGGAGCATTGAGTTTTCATCATTCCTGAAGGTTGACTGAGGTTGTACAGAAGGTACTAGAAAGTTTGAGGTCAGATTCATGAGAAAGTTACAGAATTTTTTTATGTCCCATTGGATCCAATATTCTCTGATCTCTTCCAACACAAATGAAGTTAGTTGTTTTTCAAAAAAATTATAATATTTACTACTTAAATGTTTTTTAACTGTTAATTGCATGCATATGTGTTTTGTTCTTGCCCAGCCCACATTATCTCCTTTATAAAATCTTATCCCTCACTACTATTTCCCCACGGTGTTATGTGTTCATTAAAAAAAAAAAAAAAAAAAAAAAAAAAAAAGCTTTCGTTTGGCTATTTGTCCCTGTGCTTTATCCAACCTTGGTTTCAACAATTTTTGCTCATATAAACCCTCCTCTTTCTCACTAATTAGACTCCCGGAGCTCCACCCCGGGCCTAGCCATGGATCTCTGAATCCAGATTCCTCAGTACTTGGATGGTGTTTCTGGCATAACTATCAGGGTGTTTGGCCATCCCATCACCACAGTAGGTCAGTTCTGGCTGTCTCTTGACCATTGCCAGCAGTCTATTGTGGGGGTATGTTTGTGGATTTCTGTGGGCCTCTCTAGCACTTTGTTTCTTCCTTTTCTCATGTGGTCTTCATTTACCATGGTCTCCTATTCCTTGTTCTCCCTCTCTGTTCTTGATTCAGTTGGGATCTCCCACTCCCACAGGCTCTCTTTCCGTCAACCATTTCCCTTCATTACTCCCACTCATGTCCAGGTTGTTCATGTAGATCTCAGCCACTTCTCTGCCATTGGGCAATCCTCGATTCTTTCTTGGGGTCCTGTTTTCCAGGTAGCCTCCCTGGTGATGTGAGTAGCAGTCCAGTCATCATTGTTTTACCTCTAGTATCCTCCTATGAGTGAGTACATACCATATTTGTCTTTCTGAGTCTGGGATGATTTTTTCTAGATCCATCCATTTGACTACAAACCTCATGATGTCATTGTTTTTCTCTGCTAAGTAGTATTCCATTGTATATATGTGAACCAAAGGCTGAGGGGCCCCAAACTGGATCAAGCCCTCTGAATAGGTGAGACAGTTGATTGGCTTGATCTGTTTGGGAGGCATCTAGGCAGTGGTACTGGGTCCTGTACTCAGTGCATGAGTTGGCTGTTTGAAACCTGGGGCTTATGCAGTGATGCTTGGCTCAGTCTGGGAGGAGGGGACTGGACCTGCCTGGATTGAGTCTACCAGGTCTATCTCAGTCCCCGGGGGAGGCTTTGCCCTGGAGGAGGTGGAAATGGGGGGTGGGCTGGGGGAAGGAGAGGGGGGTAGGAGGGGGGAGAACAGGGGAGTCTGTGGCTGATATGTAGAACTGAATGGTATTGTAAAATAAAATAAAAGGAAAAAAACCAAAGCAAACAAACAAAAGGAAAAAACAGGAATTACTTAAGGATTCTGGTGAGTACCTAGTGTTTTGGCATCTTTAAAAACATGAGTAGACACTCAAAATTCAAATCCTTCTGGAAATGTGACATTTAGTTTTTCAAACCCTTCTGTAGCCAACACCTTTTCAGGTAGGAGTGATACTTCTTGACCATCTCATTCAGTTTGAATTTTGTCTACCTTGATCTTGTGCAGATTTTATGCATATTGTCCTAAGATGTGAATTCACATGTGCAATTACTCTGTTCTATCTGGACAAAACATGATTCCTTGGAATTATCTATCATCTCTGGTTCTTATACTCTTTCTGCCTCTTCTTCCATGATGATCCCTGAGTACTGAGTGGAAAAGTTGTGATATGGGTGTGCAATTTTTAGCTTGGACCTCCAGAGTATTCTTTTTTCTTGTATTTTTTTTTTTTTTGAGACAGGTTTTCTCTGTGTAGTTTTGATGCTTGTCCTAACTCTTGCTCTGTAGACCAGGCTGGCCGTAAACTCACAGAAATCCTCCTGGCTCTGCCTCCTGAGTGCTGGGATTAAAGGTGTGTGGCACCACGGCCTTGCCAGAGTATCTTATTCTCAGCACCTTGAATAATTGTGAACCTGTATGTTAATCACAATAGACTGCAAAAAATCTTTTCTGATGAAAGTGGAGTGATGAGTAAACTCTGAGTATAAAAAATAGGAGGTTTTTGACAGTTTATTACTATTTCATTTATTAAAATAATAATATTAACTTCTTCTCTAGAATCTATACAACTCTCTAGTCACATATTCTCATCCATTACAAAGGTGCTTTTATGGGTTCCATCTTGTGATGTGGACCTGATATTCAATCATCAAGTGATTGGTTCCTCCCATGATAGTCATGACAGCATTGTACTAGGCTTGATTTTCTTTTAGCTCTCAGGGCTCACATCTGGGTACTATTGATGATTGCTTCTAGCACTGTAAAATCCATCCAGTAAGGCTAAAGGGGCCAGTGTGATTTCTCCATCGTACATGACATTTCTCAAGTATATCACATGGTCTGCAATAGGGTTGTGCTTCCTAAGGACCAGAGACTACTAAACATTTCAGGCTATTGATACTGTTCTTGGTTATCTTCAATCGATTGCTTAACTTTGAGGCCCTTACACTGATCCAGTTTAGAGTACTCAGCAGAGGAAATAGTCAGTTTTGGGGAAACTATCCATTGAAGTAGGAACAAAGGGAAAAGCATGAAGTCACAATGAGCAGAGCAGATCTTTAGAACACTTAGTACAATGAAATACAAATGGATTGTATAATGATGGTATGAAAATGTAATAAAAAATGAAGATATATGGACTATGCTAAAAAATTTTAGATAATTATAATTATATATATATATATATTACTTTTGAAGTGTAAATATTATTATTTCCCTTCCATTTTCCTCCCCACCTCCTTCCCTTGGCCACCATCCATATTCCTCAAATTATTGGTCTGGTTTTATTTAATTATTGTTACAGCACACATACAGATGGGCAAACACATTCACATATTTACATAGATATATATGTATTTATTTATGTATACATATATGTACATAAATGTATTCCTTAATGCATAAATCCAACTTGCTTAATCCATAGATTCTGAATATTTCCTAGTTATTCTATGGAACATTTCTTATTTTTCATTGTTATAAAGTAGATTTTTGGTTGTTACTCAAATAGTGTGATAATTGTTTTCCAACTCTCTTCATCTAATTCCTTCCCCATTGATAATAGCTAATTGTATTAATTAATGGTATTGGCATTATGTGTGCCACAGTGTTTCAAAATTAAAGAGGATAGGTGCAGATACAGATGCTCTTGATCTCTTGCTCCTCCTTTCTCAATCTCTTCAGCATTTGCACCTGTCTTGTGTGACCACGGCAATGTCAATTTTACCCTCATTTTAGTTTGAAGTGTTGGAAATTGATGTCAGGTCTTGAGTACACTGGGTAAGAACTTTAGTTCTTGAATAAACTTGGAACGCTTTTGTAAAAATTCATTTGTTACTTATATTTTAAGAAAATAAATTTATTTATTCTTTCATTTAGTTATATATATATTTAGTTATACACACACACATATGTATATGTATATGTATATACATATACATATATATATATATATATTTACTTTAATTCTGGCCACACTTTCCAGTCTCTCATCTCCCTAGTCTCTCTCCACAATCCCCCTTTTTCCCACTCTCATGATCCAAAGCACCATGTGCTAAATAGCCTGCTGTGTTATTTGGAGATAGTAGAAACTTCACAAGGTATGTCTATTAGTGGGAACTTGGGGCATTTAGTATAAATATTTGAAGAGGACATTAGGATCCTGGCCTCTGCCCCTCTCCTTGCTTTTTTCCTAGAAGACATGAGATGGATGGTTTCTCTCTTCCCTGACCATTGTCAGAGTCCCAGAGACCAGTGAAGGCAAATTCCTGTCTATTGAAAATTTTAATACATATGTTACAACTCAGCAATAAGCTATCCACTTTACTTTTAACAATAGAGATTTTCAACCTAGATTTTTTATTAACCAAACTAGTGTTTTGTCCTCTTTCACTAACTTTAATTCTCTTCCCTTTAATTACACAGCATGAGAGAGTTGAACAGAATACCGATTTAGAAACACATATAGATTATGTATACTAACATTATATATACAAAAATTTAGTAATGATGGACTAGCTAAAGGCACTTGCTACCATGCCTGAAAACTTGCTTTGAGTACCAAGACCCACTTGGTGGAAGGAGAAAACCAACTCCTGCCTGAAGTCTTATGACACATACATATTCCACATGATTTTCTCCCCTAAGTCCATAAAAGAAATAAATAAAAACAGATCAAAATGTAATAACTAAAATACTACAATCCTTACTGTTTCCCATTTTATATATGACCTTACAGACAAACATTTCTATATAGTCATTTCCTGAAGAATATCAAGAGCATGGCTTATAAAAGACAGAGCTTAGAGATACAGTAATGGACATTTAATCCCCCTAACATGCATGTAATTTCAACACTAATTAATAGAATTACATTTCATTTTCTGATTATGATGCAAGTCATATATTTTCAAATATTCTAAAATGTTTCAAATATGTCTATCGTATCATTTGCTTTAATATACTTTAATATAACCATTTCTTTCCACATTAGTTATAATTTATTTCTGAACAATATACACAAACTGATGACAAAGTCTACTTGGATCAAATGTGCTTTCATCTTAAATACACTTATCACCACTTTTTCGTCTTAAAAATGTTTAATACATTTAGCCAAAATATAATTTTATCACTTCCTTTTTTCCCTTCCCAGCCCCAAACTCTTTCAAGTCTCCTCTACTGAAAGCTTTTTGGTTGCCTGCCCTGAAAACCTTTCTCCTGGAGTCTGGAGAAGGTGCTTACAAGTGGCAGGAATTCTAATTTCATGAATATCAAGTGAATCTATGTACACCATACTCTTGCAGTCATCACTTTATTGTTCTAAGTAAGATAATTCTTTGCCTCTGATCTCTCTATTGTTCTCTCTCTGTTCTACCTTAGTTCTACTGCTTCCCTAAGTCTAGAGCTTCTATTCAGTTTTCATTCTTAGCTCCTCTCTTTCCTGACTCCTTACATTTCTACAGAAGACTCCTTGAAATTCTGAGAAAAGTTTCAAAATCCTCAAGGTCATAGCACATTATTAGAATAGTCGATGAGGAGCAGAACCATTAACAGTTCCACAAGGTTCCAAGTTCTCAGGACCAGAGGAATGTTGCACAGTGCCCAATGTGACAAAGTGTGAGACATAGCTTTTATCAGCAGACTTGGCAAATGAAGAATTGGCAGGATTTTCTTAGGGTGTTTGTGTTAGTAGCCTTGATGAGACACCTGCTACTCAGACCTTGTGCTTAACCTTAAAGTTTTAAACTTAGGATCTATTTACACCAGCCTTTAGTCTAGTTTGAAGTTGCTCTGAGGTGAAAATGAGCTAAATGTGTGCAGTTTGTGTTAGACTAAGGAAAGATAATTATTTTCAGTGTTAGTCTGAGCAAAAGGAACAAAACAGGCTTTAAGTGATATAGTTTCATGGGCTAATGGATCTGGCTATGAAGCATATCCTAGTACATTTTATATATATATATATATATATATATATATATATATATATATATATTATACAGGAATATATTATATAATATATAATATACAGGAATTATATATATATTATACAGGAATATATATTATTATACAGGAAATATATATATATATTATACAGGAAAATGAAAAGTCATCTTCCTGACCACCCACAGATATATTTGCTCCTGAGATTGAAATATAACCATGAAATTTATATATATATATGCATGGTAAAGGGTAAAGGGAAACATCATAGCTGTAATTCCTTAAGGATTTTACAATAAGAAACAGTCAATTAATTCAAAAAGCAATAACTCCAACATGCCTTGAGTGATGGCTTAGTTTTCTACCAAAACTGTAGGCTCTGATAGGTTGACCTTTTGAATGTTAGTTGTCACTTGCTGCATACTCCCATGGCCTTTTGCTACCAGAAGCTCCCAATTGTCCTCTCTTCAACTCCTTCCATGCCACACCTTTCAAAATTGGAAGTTTCTTCATCCCCAATTACTATTGTTACACACACA
Organism: Peromyscus leucopus; assembly: GCF_004664715.2. Lineage (NCBI taxonomy): Eukaryota > Metazoa > Chordata > Mammalia > Rodentia > Cricetidae > Peromyscus > Peromyscus leucopus. The sequence goes on from NC_051063.1 coordinate 182,042,618, forward strand.
CACAAGTATATAAATACAGCTTCCTCAGTCTATTTTTGTGGTTTCTGTGTATATGACACCAGGGTTGATCACTTTATATTAGTCCATCAGTTAGGCAGATGGTCCCTGGAGAGGTAAACTCTCCCTATTTCTGTAGTTACCAGTAGTCTGTACTTCCTTGTCCAGGGGTGTGACTAAATGAAATCTTCTCTCTTTCACACTTACCTATCTATTGATATTGCCATTCTTCAGAACCTTGTTATTTCTGAAAGACACAGCCTCGGAGCAGTCTTTCTGGTGTTCTGGCTCTTACAACATTCTTCTCCTCTTTTCTGAAATGTTCAGTAAGCCTTTGATACAAGACCTGTAATGTAGATATAACCACTAGAACTGGGCACTCCATGATGTGTTGATCTCTGCATTGTGTCCAGTTGTGTGATGGTTTCATATGAGGAAAGGAGAAGGTTATTTGATAAGGAGTGTTACCTGTATTTATCTGTGTGTCCTAAGATAATACTTAGTAAGAGATTATGACAATCTGACAAGGTGTCAGTTGTAGTGTGACAAACATTTTCCTGGGGATTTATGAGGGAAATGTCTACTTATCCCAGACAGGGATGCCATGGCACACCAAATTATGGATATGACCAAATACCAACTTGGTGAACTTTATTTTTATTGAGGTTACTTACAGAATTATGAGTGACTGGCTTCTTACAGAAGCAGAAATGATTCAAAGACAGCTGCATCATGATAACCTGCCACAGCATGGGTGACAACTCACAAGAGCTAGACACTTGGAACACAAGGCATAGCCTTCATGTAGTTCAACATGTTAGAGAGTATTCTTTCCAACTAACTCAGGTGCACCAAACCTCCTCGATTCAACTCTTCTGAGTCTTTGTTTCTGCCAGGAGCTCGTATAATTTCGGGGATCTTCTTTGCATCTTGACATTTCCAAGAGAGACTCTCAGCTTTTATTGCTTACTCAACAAAGGAAGAAACCTAACGAATCTTAAGAGTGTCTTGGACTATCTGGAACTGTTTTGAGTTGTTTAACTTCCTTCTTCTTGTGGTCTGAATGAAAATCTCCCCATTGGGGGAATGACAATATTATGAGATATGTGTGGTCTTGTTAGAATAGGTGTGGTTGAATAGGTGCTACTGAGTTGGAGGAAGCATGTCACTGGCGGTGTTTTGAGGTTTCAGATATTCAAGCCAGGCCCCGTGTGAGTCTTTTCTTCCTGCTATAAGACAATCCTGATTTGGCACTCTCTGCTCCTTCTCAAACACCATGTCTGCCTATGGGAAAGGTAACATTTATGCATAGGTCAAGAAAGCTCATTTATTTTTCCACGTTAAAGAAGAAAGAGTTCTGTAAAAACACAGGTTGTTAATGGTAATTTGGTGGGGGTGTCAGGTAGAGAAACAGAGAATCCAAGGAGTAATTTTAACAAGTCAGTGCTAGCATTAATGATATATGTTGGTTTGTAACTAAATGTGGGCCACTAAATGTTTTCTATTGTTTCTCTACTGCGTAAATTCATCTTAGGTCATCTTGATAGTTTTCAGAAAATAAAATCATTATTTCAAACTAAGACTCCACTGGGTGAACAGGTTCCAATCCTCGTGTGAGGCCTGTGTCACTGATGACACTCATCCCTCCTGCTCTTCTAAAATTCCTGTGATCATCAAAAATCCTGACTCTTACACACTGTGAAATTCTTCCCTGAATTATGAGCAGAATGGGTCAAGGCCACAACTTTATCACTCTAGGTTTGTCTTCCAAAACAGGGTTTATAACAAACTTTATAATTCCTCTCCTAAGCAGCTCTATTTTTTCATGTTTATTTCAGATTTTGCCTCCCTCATGTACCCAACTCTTTCCTTTCCACTGAGCACTTCTTGCTTTGTTTATGAGACTTGACTTCATTTCCTCTACATCTTCAATGATCTTTTCAATACTATGTGACCCTTCAGAGTGATAAAAGGCTCATCACACAGCCTGATAAGTCCTGCTAACAACAGAGGAAAGTGAATATGCATATGAGTGCTCTGACTGGCTATACCAGTTCTTCTGTGGTGACTTCTTCCAATTACATATTCAGGAGCTTTCATTTTTTTTTTTTTTTTTTTTTTGGTTTTCCATGACAGGGTGTCTCCATCCTGAATCTCTGTAGACCAGGCTGGACTCAAACTCACAGAGATCCACCTGGCTCTGCCTCCCTAGTGCTGAGTTTAAAGGTGTGATCTACTACAACACAACTTTTCAGCTTTTCAAATTTAATTATGAAAAAAAAAATTAACAGCATTTTAATCAAGCTTCACCTCTTTTAATCTTCATATTAAGCACCATTTTGGGAAGGGATGATGTCTAGATGCTATTTTCTCTGTACTTAACATAGAGCTGTCAACAATTTTTCTTTCTATTCTAATTTACTGAAGATAAATATCAGATATTCCATTAAAATAATATTTGAAATTATATTCACCAAGAATATTTATTATTTTTGTGGGTTTTAGACTCATTTTTACCACTATGTTGATTTCCAAAGTGGCTGTACAGGTTTTCATTCCCACTAGAAAGATACATTTTATATGACTTATGAGTGTAAAGAGATAGTCCCTTGCTGTACATTGTTTGTCTAGCTAGGAAGACAACCAGACTTGTTTAACCAGTGTTCTCTGGATCTGTTGTGCTGTGAACCAGGACAATGACAGAATGACCTCCAGAGATTTGACAATGGGGATCTTCTTCCTGTCCCAGACTGTACTAGGAATATTGGGAAACTCAGCCTTGCTTTGTCATTTTATCTTTGCTGACAACTCTGGAATCATGGAGAAGCCTGAAGACCTGATTATCAAACCCCTGACCTGTGCTAACTTCATCATTTTCTGTAAAGGAATCCCACAGACAATGGCTGCTTTTAGTCAGACTTACAGATTATATTTCATGTAAACTTGCCTTACAAAGAGTTGCCAGAGGAGTATTCCTTAGCTCCACATCCCTGCTGAGTATCTTTCAGGCCATCACCATCAGCCCCAGTAATTCCAAGTGGCCACAGTTCAAGGTCAGAGCACACGCAGGATCATTGGCCCTTCCCTCAGCCTTGTTTGGGCACTCCAGTTGTTGATATATATCTGCATTCAAGTGTACACATCTGACATATGGGGTCAAAGAAATGGTTCTGGGATAAATGATTATGGATACTGTTCAGTTATATATACTGGAAGACTTATTGTCAAACTTCTTTTAATCCTATTTGCATTATATGATGTCATCTTTTGGGGACTGATGATGTGGGCCAGTGGCTACGTGGTGTTGATCCTGCTTAAACACAAGCAAAGGGTCCAACACATCTACAAATCACTGTATCTTAGGTCATCCCCTGAGATCAGAGCCACCCAAAGCTTCCTCACCCTCTAGAGCAGCTTTGTTGTCTTCCATGTAACGTCTATTGTCTTTACATCTTATCTGTCTGTCTATGAAGGAACCAGTAGGTGGCCATCCAATGCCTCTGTAGCTATGGGTGCATGCTTCCCTGCAATGTGCTCTTTCCTGCTTGTCTGATATTACATCTCCTTTTCCAGTCTCTGTTGTATGTGTTCTCACTAGGCAACACACTGCACTTGTGTAGCCAGAACGTTCTAAAAGCTGTGCTCTCTGCATCTCTCTTTCCATTTCTTCTGCTAAGTTATGTTCTGTGAACACACTGTCAATATGAACCTTTGGAGTAGACACAGAATATCTATAAAGATATCTATAAAGATTCTTCAAATTCTGTTTTAATTAAGCCTGAGACACAGGCAATCCCTGCTGTATGTTGTGAGTGCTAAAACAATCACCAATTGCTGTTTCCATAGAGAATATCACAGTAGCAGAGATAGTGAAGCTAGGGCCTATGTGTTTTATAATGATTTAGGTGGGCTTCCATGAGGATGGGATGTCAATCAACATCCTCAGATTCCATACAAATGTGAACCAGTGCAGGTCTGCACCTAGATCAGCATCCTGAATTGGAAAGTCTTTGTAGTAGCTGTCTGTCAGCAAATGAGAACAATTGAAAGTTATGAAAATGGTAAGAACAGCTTGGGGATATGAAAACATGGTTAAAACACAGCTTTCTATAAAGTTTCAAATGAAATGGTCAATTTTGATCTGTAGAATCTGCATACAAAATAATACATGCTGGATAGATACATTTACATTTGTAATCAACAGATTGCTAGTTTAAATTAAGGAGAATGAGAGAGGGAGACCACAAATGGGTTAGTGGGTAGCACACACATTGTTGTCCTTGTTCTTGAGAGGAAGGAGTGGAAAGATTGTGTATTTGTATTGAACCTAGGTGACATAGTGAAACTCCATCACAAATAAAATAATAAAATAAAATAACAAAAATAAAAAATAGTGGACTGTTGAGGTATCTCATCTGAGGAAAACCAAGATACATCATTTAATGAGAACACTTAAGCCTACTACATTGATATAAAATATCTCTGGGGGAGTAACTTCCTTTGTTTTAAGATTATTTTTAGTATAGTACATTAACTCCCAAAGTTGTGTGAACTAAAACAATGACTAGCTAAGAAGAGAAGGGAATTCTGACAGCACAATGCATAGTGTTGGAGAATGCAGCAGTGGTGCTTCTATGGTCTCTCAGCTACCAATCCATTCCACAGAAATTGTAACACTAGCCTCAGTCAAATTGTCCTGCTCCTTAACCATTCTCCCCTCCCAACCACATTGATTTAAAGCAGTACATAGTTGCCACTGTAAAGACTTAACTCATCAATCCAAAATTCATTTTTTAACCTCTGTTCATATTTCCTTTCAAATATTTCTGAGTTTTGTTTGTGGAATGATTGACAATTGCTATGCTTTCAGGTTTGGAACTTGGGTTTATTAAGTACACAGTCAGCAGCAGTGAAAGAAGAAAACAGCAAGTACCTGGAAGGCAGGGAAGTTCCAGATAAGACAGATGATCACAGAGTCCAAGATACACTGACCCAATAAAACATCACACAAAACATAATATTCAGTAGGAGGAACAGGGTGGTTGGGGTAACAGGGATAATTGAGAAAGGGACATTGCCCTTGGAATGTAATATATAAGAGAGGAATTTTTTAAATGATTTTTATAAATATATCAGAAATACAAACTGGGGGAAAAGGCATCTTCTATGAATAGTGTTGGTGTATCTGTATGCCTGCTTGTAGAAGAATGGAAACAGATCAATATTCATCATTCTAAACAAAACTCAGGGCTAAGTACATCAAAGACCTCAACATGAAAACAGACACTGAACACGATGGGAGAAAATGTAGGAAATGGCATTAAATGGATCCACACTGAGGACAGTTACCTAAACAGAACACTGATATTGCAGGCATAATTAATATATGGGACCCCATGAACTAAAATAGTATCTGTAAAGCAGAGGACACTGTCAATAGAACTAAATGACAGCTTATAGATTGGAAAATATTTCCCTCTGCTCCTCATCCAATAAAAGGTTTAATATTTAAATGTATAAAGAACTCAAGAAACTAGACATCAATAAACCAAATAATCCAATTTATAAATGATGTAGAGGCAGTCTGCAGCAACCAGAAAGCAGATGAGAGACCTGTCTCCAGGCTGCATCACCACTTCTGCTACCCCCTTAATTCTGTTCCTTCAAGACATCCTCTGCTATCCTATCCCACCTACCTGGTAATTATCCAGGTGGCTAGCCCTCCACTGCAACCACAGCAGACTACACAGTTGCAGGCACACCCCAAACCAGTTGTAAGAACAGGTAAGTGTCTGGCTTCCCTAAGTAAAATGCAATGAACATCTGGTAGCTGCAGGGAGTAAGAAGCCAACTCAGAAGTCTGTACTGAACCAGACCCCTGGAGAATGTCCTGTCCTCTGAAACAGGGTGCCTAAAAGAAAGCAACTCACCTGTGCAGGTAAGATGCATCTCTGATACTGCTGGATGGGGACTCAGAGGCCAATGTGATCTACAACCCTTATATGTCTATGAATTTGATGGAAAACCCAAGAAATCTCAATATTCTCAGAGATTATCCCCGTAGACAATGAGAAGATCTTGTCAGAGGTTGTCTAGGGGAGCCCACAGGGACTCAGTTTACCACTGTGACTCAGCATGAAGCTGAAGTTCATTATGAACCAAAAATGTTCAAAGCTTGCTTGCTCTAACCTCTTTAGAAGCTGTGAGAAAGCTCTGATCAGGCTCCTTGGGAAAAGTACAGTGGTTGTGAAAAATTACTGATTAGCTTTGTGGGAAAGAACTAATCATTTAGCAAATACCCAATTCTAGGTATGCTGCTGATGTTAGCAGGTGGCATATATTTGAATCAAGGACAGGCTAGATTGCCGGTGCTGTGTTTTGTTCCACTTTAGCCTTTCAGTTTCTATATAAGCTGGCTGTGAAATAGGGCTGTCTGGGTTTGACCAGGATACCTCCTGGCACTAATTTTCTACCTCCATTTATTATTCTTTTTCTGTTTTTTTTTTTTTTTTTTGTTTTTTTTTTTTTTAAGTCTCATTCCCTACCCAGCAACCCCAGACTACTCTTTGGCTAGATCCAATAGGTATTTCTTGAGGGAGGCAACATGAGCCCAGAGAAAGCCTTGTTCCCATTAACAAATAAACAAAAAATCTTTTAACTGAATGATGAGCATCACAAAGGATGAGGTGGGGCAGAATAGAAGTGTGGAAGTGACTCTTCTCTCTAGTTCTATGAACAGCAGAAGATGTCCTTGGATAGAACTAGACAAAGCTTGTATTCTAGGGAAAAGGGACTAAGGGCCAAGGATGTGGATGCATACAGACTCTGCCTTCCTGTAGAGTATGTCTCCCCAACTTTACCTGACAATTATTCCATAGATGCCTTGAAAATTGCATTTGTGGGCTGAGGAGGAGTCTTAGGGTCCAAAGAGTTTAATGGGTAAGCAGCAGGCCCTTGGTAGGATCCTAAGCACTCCCACAAAATGTTATTCTTGCATGCCATGACAAAAATAATGGGATCCCAGAGGCTCAGTAGCCAGCCAGCCTATCTTAAATGGAGAGATCTGAGTTCATTGAAAGACCCTGTTCCAAACTTAAGATGGAGAGTGAATGAGGAAGACATTGGATAGCAACTTCTGGCCTCTACAGGACTGTGCATGCATATGTCTACACAAACACACACACATACACACGCGTGCGCACGTGGGGAAATATCATGGAAAATTGAACAGGAGAAATAAGTTTTAATGTGATAATGAAGCTAAAGACTTGCTGTCCGAAAACTTGCCACCTTGTTTGTCTTCCAAACATGATTGTTTTTTGAGTCAAAGCTGGTGGTACATGCCTGAAATCTCTGTTACCAGGACCAAAGACAGAAGAATCATAAGTTCAAGACCAGTGTTGGGTACAGAGCACAAAATTGTCTGAAAAAAAAAAACACAATAGATTATTTGTGAGTACTACTCAGTTAAGGACAGAGTGTTTGCAAAAAATTAAAATATGGTCCAATCCCCAGAGTATCTATAATGTAGTGGATCCTCACTACTTTAGCCAACAATACATTATCATAGTGAGTTTTAAATAAGTTCATAGTTGTACAAACTTCATCAAGCAATGGGAGAAACTGTCTTCAGAGATGCCTCCTCAATTAAGGACACTGGCTGCTCTTCTAGAGGAACTGAGTTGGAATCCCAGCACCTATTCTGAGACTAACAACCCTCTGTAACTCCAGGTTCAGTGGACCTGATGCAGGCTTTATACTATGCAGGTATTTTCTCTCGATGTGGTGCACAGACATACAAAAGGCAAAGCAAGAATACACATAATTTCAAATAATAAATCCTTTTTAATTTAAAGAAAGAAATGGAAAATATAATAACTCATGACTTTAATTCTAGTGCTCAGAGGTTGAAGGTGGAGGATAGACTTGATTTCAAAGCCAGTCTGAGTTATACAGAGAGTTCTAAGCCAAGTTGGCCTATAGTGTGAGATCCTGTCTCAAGAAAAAAAATAAAATGCCAAACAAAACATGCTTGTATTCACAAAGGTTGTGAAAGACAGAGAGTTGATCAGCAAACTCAGTGAGTAAAGGCACCAACCACCAGGCCTGATGACTTGAATTATATCCTGAGGAGCCACATCCTAGAGGGAGAGACCTGAATAAAGTGAGTTTGATGCTGATCTACACGTGACCACACACATGAACTAACGAATTTGAAAAACTTAAAGGCCAGGTGTAGTGGCACATGAATTTTAACCCAACACTCAGGAGAAAGAGCCAGGAGGACATCTGAGTTTCAGGCTAGGTCTGATCTACATAGGGAGCTCTAGGACAGCCAGGTTAATACAGAAAGACCAAGTATCAAAAGAACAATTAACAACAGAGTAGAATTATGAAAAAGTAAATATTAAGTGACATAAAATATTAGAACTTGGTTAGCACAGAGGGCAGTATGAAGGGAGTAGAATGAAGGGAAAGTTGGATAAGGATGCTTGCAGGATGTGACTATTTTAAATAGGTGCATTTATTTTATTATGTCCTTTGTTCACAAAAAAAATTTATGAGAAAAATATGTTACTTATCAGTCAATTAGTAATGTGAAGGAACTTGGGCATCTGTAAAGGAATTTTCTCTGTGGATGGAGAAATGGCTTAGGGGTTGAGAGCCCTGGCTGCTCTTTCAGAAGACCTGTGTTCAATCCCCAGCAAATAGGCCAGCTAACAGCAGTTTGGAACTCCAGCTCAAGAGGTTCCAACTCCCTTTTCTGGCTCAGTTGTGCATATCAAACATGTGATACAAGACGTAACATGGAGGCAAAACACTCTTAGGCATCAAATAAAAATAAACAAGTCTTAGAAATTTTCTCTAACTGTGGTAGACACATGTCCTCCATAGTCTCATACAGAAGATTCATAAGATTATGTTAAATGTTCTTGTGTTGAAGGGGGTAAACACATTCAATTTAGATTTCTAAGTTGAGCAAGATTGTTCAGCAGCTATAGATGTGAAGTTCAATTTCCTGGAACCTAAAGAATAGAACAGAACCAACTTACATGCACTCTCCTCTTACCTCCATATGCTCTATGGCATATAGAAAACTCACACACACACACACACACACACACACACACACACACACACTGCATATATGTGCATATATAGATTATTTATATAATTTTTAATTTTAATAATTCTGTACTATCTGTATCATAAGACTAAAAAATAAAAAGAATAAATTGATAGATGAAAACTGTCAAGATAAAGATAAAATATTTAAAACACTTATTTTGCAACTTAACTTGTTATTTAAAACAGACAAGTGTAAAACATTGAGGATATGAATAAAAATTGCTGCAATTTTCTACAAACACGTCACCTTAAAGGAAACAAATATTGAGTAACATCATTTATCTACAAGAAGTAATTGCTGTTTTAACAACAAGGTCTAGGCAGGTATTTAGATGTATGTTCAATGCTAAATATTCAAAGATCAAGATGTAATTAAGCCCAAGATTTCCTCCCTGCTTTTAACTTTCATAGTGTCATAGTGTTTCTGAGAAGGCTGCTAAGGGAGAAAAGGCATCAACAATCTTACCCAGCTCTGAACCATAAAAACTACAATACATAATTATGAGGAGGTTTCACCAAAGCTGTACATGATGATGAAGATATTTATTCCCAGCACTTAGGAGGTTAAAGCATGCAGGTCTCTGAGTTTGTACCCAGCCTGTTCTATGGAGTTAGTTTCAGGACAGCCAGGCCTGTACAGAAATGCCTGTTCTGGAAGTAATAAAGGAGGAGGAAGAGAATGAAGAAAAAAACAATTAAAAGAAGAAAAGAAATAGAAATTTACACTCCTTGTGCATAAATGGCATGGTTTTTTATAACACTAACCAGCTACTCTTGTTTCATTTTGAAGCCAGATACACAGGATTCTATTCATAGTGCTTTATGATCTGGGCTTTCCTGGTCAGTGTCCATTGGATGACATGAACATCTGTCAGATATGGAAATTTACTGATTTCCTGTTGTTTGATTTTTTTTATTCTTTCACTACTGCTCATTGTATATTTAGTAAATTCACTTCATCAAACAAAAATACCAATTGTGGATTATTCCCCATACAAATTATGCCCATATACAAACTCAAATATAAATTTCGATTGCAACCAGGAATTGTGTGTTGATGGATTACATATTTGCAATATTCTGCTACTTTAAAAAAATGGGGTAAAAGGAGAGATCTTTTAAGGAGACAGATGGTTTGACTGAGACTAGAAGTACAATTTCTGTGGAATGGACTGGTACCATGAAGACCCTAGAATTATCGAGTCTGCATTCTGTACCATCATGTGGTGTGCTGCAGAATTCACTTCTGCAAATAAAAACTATTTTGAGATTTCATCATATAGCTGTCAGAATGGCTAAATTTAAAAAAAAAATAACAGCTCATGTACAGGAGGTTATGGAGCAAGAAAATCACTCATCCATTGCTGGATGGAATCCACACATCATTCCATCATGTGAAAGCAAACTTCCACAGCCAATATGGAAATCAGTGTGGTAGTTCTGTGGAAGACTAAATCTATCTGCCAAGATATCAATTTGTACCACTGTCAACATTAAGGTTTTATTGCTGTGAAGAGACACCATGATCAGGGCAATTGTTAGAAAGGAAATATTTAATTGGGATGGCTCACTTACAGTTTCAGTGGTTCAGCCCATTATCGGCATGACAGGGAATGTGGTGGCATGCAGACAGACTTTGTGCTTTAAGAATAGCTGAAATTCTTGCACCTTGAATGCAAGAGGAAATTGAGTGACTCCCTATGTGGTATTCCAAGCATAAGAAACATCAAGTCAGTTCCCACAGTAACATACTTCCTGCATCAAGCCCATACCCACTTCAATAAAGCCACATTTCTTAATAATGCTACTCTCTATGAGATTATGGTAGACAATTACATTCAATCTGCCACATTCCACTCCCTGACTCCCGAAGTTTGTAGCAATATGATAATGAAAATTGCATTTAGTCCATTTCTAAAGTTCCCACAATCTATAACAATATCAACAATGCTTAAAAGTCCAGTGTTCAAAGTCTCCTCTCAGATTCATAATCTTTTAACTATAATCCCCTATAATAGCTAAATAAAATAAACAGACCACATACTTCCAAAATACTACATTACCTTTCCAAAATGTAGAGGAGTGAGCATAGTGAGAAAATATTGGACCAAAGCTAGACCAAAATCCAGTTGGACAATCTCCAAATTGTGAAAGCCCATGTGTGATGTCAAAATGTTCTTCAGATTTTCAACTCCATTCATCTTTGTTGACTGCAACACTTAGCAGCTATTCTTGGCAGATATTCTATGACTGTGGCATGTCTAATATCTTAGGGTCTCCAAAGCAATCCAGGCTTCATCTTCACAGCTTCACAAAATGGCCTCTCTGAGCCCCCTTTCTGGGACACCCACGGCCTCAGTGACTTTGTTCCATAACTCCTTTCTTCTATACTGAAAACTAAACAGAACTATGTGGCAAAAGCTGCCAAATTCTTCTGGTTGCTGGGGCTCAACCTGCCCCCCTCATTCAATTATATCATCACCAGCTTTCTGTCCTTCACCGCCTGAGCTTGGCTCTCCTGATGCTTGCTCTGTAGACCAGTATAGCCTTAAACTCAGAGATTCACCAACCTCTGACTTCCCAGTGTAGAGATTAAAGTGGTGTCTCACCACACTCAGCTCTAAAATACTCCAGTTTCTTTCCACAAATTGACAACTTACCTAGGGAGGATGTTGTCCTGAGATCACAAATCCTTTGTTCAATCTCCTACACCATATACCTCCTTGAACACAGCAATTAGTTCCATCCCACTTCCTGGTAGTCTTTTTCTCCTAAAATTTTACTTTTTATTATGTATCCTGCTCAGCTTGCTCCTTTTCTTTATACATCTTCATTAGACTTACCACTAATATCCACACAGTGGAATCTACACTAAGCGGTTTTGAGACTTCTTCTGCCAACAGAATTACTCCAAAACTCTTTAATTAAGTCTCAGACAGACTCCTGAGACAATGGCAAAAAGCAGCAACATTCTTCATCAAAATATCACTAGTGATCTCTGGGAAACACACTAATTTTTTTTCTCATCTGAAATCTTTTGGGTAAGCCCCATATAATTCATCAAATAACATTTAGTACCACTGTATTTCAAGCTGCTAGAATGTCTAATTAAGCAGCACTTAAATTGTTCAACTGCTTTTCTATTCACAGACCCAAAGTCCATATTACTCCAAACAAATGCATGAATAGGCATTTCAAATCAGTACCCCACTCCTGGTACCAACTTTTGTCTTAATTAAAGTTTTTATTGATGGTAGGAGACAAATTGATCATAGCAACACTTACAAAGGAAACATTTAATTGTGATTGCTTGTTTACAATTTCAGTAATTCAGTCCATTATCATCATGATGGAGATCATGGCAGCATTCGGGCATATGTGTGGATGGAGGAAGAGCTGAGAGACCTACATCTTTCAGGCAACAGGAATTTGTTTGACTCCCTGGGCAGTACTGTGAACATAGAAAATGACAAAGGCCAGCCCCGCAGTGATACACTTCCTCCAACAAGGCCATATCCACTCCAACAAAGTCACAGATCCTAATACTTCCACTCCCTATGAGATGGGAGAAAATTACTTTCAAAATACCATATACCACTCATGGACATATAACCAAAAGATACTTCATCCAACCACAGAGATACTTCTCCAACAAAATTCATTACTGCTCTGTATTTAATACAAATAAATTTGAAGGAAAAGACCTAAAATTCCCTCAACTGAAGAAAAGGATAAAGAAAATGTGATATATTTACACAATGGAATATTATTCAGCCAATAAACAGACAAAATCATGTAAATAACAGGTAAATGGAATGAAACTACAAAAATTCATCCTGAGTGAGGTATCCCATCCCAGAAAGAAGATACGGAATACATTACTTTATATGAGGATATTATCTTTTAAGCAAGTGAAATAAAGGCTAAAATCCATAGATACACAGAGTCTAGGTATGGTATAGCCTAATGGACCACAGGGTAAAGACATCTCTCAATAGGAAATAGAAACATAAAACATCATTAAGGATTGATAGGAAAGTAGGATATGAAGATCAAGTTTGGGTAGAGAAAGATGAGTAGAATAATGGAGGGAATACAAGGAAAGTCAGTTGATATTAAGGGCCATTTGAGGAATACACACACACACACACACACACACACACACACACATATATATATATATATATATATATATATATATATATATATATGAATGTGATCTAAGGGAAATAACCAAATAATAGAGAAGACAGACTCCCACCACTGAACATCTCTTGTGACCAAATGAAGTCTTCTGTGCCATGATTAGATTGCATTTATTTGAGTTGGTGGCCAAGGGATTCCACATGAATCCCTAAATAAACCAGGATTTTGCCAAGTATATAGGTTTTTCTATACAAGATTATGGTAAGGCTACACTTATGAAAAGAACACATACATATCACTTTGAATATGGAGAAGTTGAGCTAGTACTTAAACAGAGCCTTCACCTTCATGATCTGGTGTTTTTGGTAGAGAGAGATAAGCAGAAGGCTACCAAAAAGAAAAAGGAAATCACCAAGCCAGCCACAAACTCTCTAATATACAATAAAGTTTTATCTACAAAATATGTTAGGGTCATGGTGGTACAAAGCTTGGGGTGTAATCAGCTAATATCAGATTTAACCTAAGGCCAATTCTGCAATATAGAACACATATAAAATATTTATTTGGATGCTAAGGACCAGAAATTAAATAGCCCTGGAATCTAGGGTAAATCTAGTAATATTGCTTTAAAGAGAAGTAGCAATAAAATTATTCCTTATGGAATCTGCCATAATTGTGCTCCAGTGCCCTGCTCAATCTTTGTCACACAAGCTTTCTCCTACAGAAAAAGGAATCAAATACCCAAAGTTTGATATTATGTAGAGAGAGACCTTGGAACTTACAGCCCTAATGTTTTGTTTCTAGCAAATGCCTTCTCCCAGGGCTCATGGTACCCTACAAAAGAGGAAATGGAAAAAGTAAAAGAGCACCAAGAAAAAAGCTGATATGAACTCACAGAGACTTAGAGGGAATGCACATGAATGGCATGGGTCTGAAACAGATATCTGAGTATATTTTGTAAATTTCAGTTTTGTGCTTTTGTAGGATTCCTAAGTGTTGGAAAAAGTGGGTCTCTGATTCTTACTCCTTCTCTTTGGCTCTTTTTCTTCTGTTTCTTTGTCTTCTCCAACTACAATATGCTAGGTTGATTTTATCTCATTGTATTTTATTATTGTCCCTTAGAAGCCTTTTTTTAAATATAATGATAGATAGAACAGAAGTGGATATAGATGGGAGGGGAAGTGAGGAAAACTGTTGAAAACATAAGGAAAGGAAGCCACAACCACAAGATAATATGTAACAAAAAAATCTTTTTTCAATAAAAGAAATTTTTTCCAAAAAAGTTCACCTATTATTTTAAGATAATGCCAATCAAAGGTCTACTAGCATAATACACATATATAAAATAAACTAACACAATTTTTATGAAGTCACAAAACATTTTAAATAGCCAAGGCCATCATAAGAAGTAAAAACAAGCTGGAAAATCACAAAACATGACATCAAATTACATTATGGAGTCAAAGTGAAAATGACAGCTTGGCATTGGCATAAAACCAGTCAAACCTGGGGAACAGGTCAGCAAACCTGGACACAAACTACCAAAGCTATAGCATCCCAATATATGAAAATGATTGAAGTAGTAATTTAAAAAAATGTTTCAGTTAAAAAGATCTACTATTTGATAATATCCATAACAGGATTTTGCAGGTATTTTAAGAAGTGCCACAAATACTACTCTAATTAGTGAAAGAACAAACAACCAAGGACAGGCTTCTTCCAAATTCTTTGGATGTTCAGAAGAACTGAACAGAAAGTTCTCCATAACAACTGCCTGCAGTCTTTCAGAGAAGAAAAGACTAAAGAAGTTTTCTGATACTAGTGTAGGAGGAAGTAGTTGTGGATGAACCAGGGTCTCTAGAAGCACAAGTTTATGGCCAATTGTGGTTTCAGTCTTTCTTGCAGTTAGAGTGTGGGTCTACCAAGTTGTCTGTGAAATCACTAAGCAGTCATGGTGCCCTGACAGAATGAAAGCTCCATCAAGTGCAGTTTGATTGGTTTCATTAGCTGGTTGGCTAGCTCATATGCATGTCAGGTGGGCAGTGGGAATAATCTAGCAGCTGTAACTCTTATGGAGGCTCCTGATTCAACCAGCTGACTTTTGCATATTCATTTTGGTTAAGCTTAGAAAGACAAGATGCTACCTACTTAAGTTTCTGGATTAACCTCTGAGAGTGTTGTTTTAGTAAAAAGCTGTATGTCCCGAAGATATCATCATTATTGTACTTCTTAGAAGATTAAATTATTTTTATTCCTAATCCATATCAAGGTAAGCCTGTAGACAATGGAGCAACGATTCATAAGAATAAAGGGTCCAAAAGATGGAAAACACAGAGAAGTGAGAGGAGTGATGTTCACCAGCCACCAATTGTGATTATGCAAAAGAGCAATGCAGCCTCTTAAGATTGAGGAGAGACTATAAAATGCCAGAAAGGCAGAAACTAAGACCAGGATATTCTGGGTAGCTCTGGACTCAGGTGAGGTTCTACTGTAACCATGAGAGCTGCGGATGTGTTGAACCCTCTTTTTGTGTCTATACAGAATGACAATCATGGAGCTACTAGACAAGGCAATGCAAACAGAAAAAACGACTTCAGGAAAGACCAGCAATGCTGTATAGAGTGAGTCATTGATTTTATCCCCCCCTACAATAGAGCAGTATCCAAAATCTCGTTTTCTTGTCATGTTTTTGCTACTATGTTTGATAAATGGGTAAACAAAGAAAATAAAATTTGTTAACATGTAGAAGCCCCAGAGGAGGAAAATGAAGCAACCAATATAATTTTCAGCTTTGACTTTATGATCCTTCCAACAGAATTCCCTGGGTCTGATGGTTATCACCTGAAAGACACTCAAGAGACAGGTGGTGCCAATGGAAACACTCCGGCCAACTGTTTGAATGTATATTACCAGCCTGCACCCAAAATCATTCAAGAACTGCATCAACCCAAAAGCTGCCATTGTGTGGGGCACTCCTAAAGAGAGTATGATCATAGCATTGGCTGTCATTAGGTGCACAAGAATCAAATCTATGGGCTTTAATATGTGTTCTCTGTAGTAAAGGACTAGATAGTAGAACATAAGAGAAACATTTCCCAAAATTCCAATTGTAGTTTGTGATAAGAAAATAATTCTTATTGCCAGAATTGAGAACTCCATTCTGTGATTCAGAACAACTTTCTTCAGTTTATGTCCCAGCTATTTCTCTGGTCAAATGAATAACAACAAATGCTCATAGCTCGTGGTAAAAAGAGAACACTTTTAAACCATAGATCTTCCAATTAGCTTAAGCAGAGGGTCATTTGAAGTGAAGAATTGAAGGCCAACCTAGAGCACATGAAAATATCTCATTCCAAAAGTTTTGATGGAAGTCATCACTTTCTGTATATGCCACTATAAATTTGCTCAATACCTCAGAATGCACATATTAATGGAAGAAGAAACTTTAGTTTTCATAGAAAATCCAACATTCAGGACAATATGATGCTGGCTTGTGAGAAACAAAGATAATTTAAACCCATAAAAACTAACATTACTCCAGAAAATACTGACATTTGCTAATCATGATGTAAAAGAATACAAATTCAATAAAGACTACATAATTTAAGTATATTGATTCATTTCTGTAGAGCTTAACTAAAATTAAAACCAAAGTAATGAGAAATGTATAATATTGCTTGGAATATATGTTTGTTCTTGTGACAGAATAAAGATTCCTCCATCTCGTATAAGGTGGAAGCATTTTTTATTTAAGCCAAAAGTGACATTCCCTTTCCTACAACCTTCATGTATATTATTATCTCAGGAAAGTAGCCAACCCTTTTCTGAAAACGGGAGGTCAGAATGTGCAGGTAAATGCATGTTTTTTATTATGTTAAACTGCTAGTTAGCTTTACTTTCCCTTCCCCATTGCCAGTGAGGATATAATATTTCTGGGTTCTTTGCTTTTTAAAGATCACTGAAAAATGTATATGAGGCAGCTTCGTGAGAAGTGGCTCTCTTCAGGCAGTTGCTTAATGCTGACACTCAATTTAAATTTTGATGTTCCTGAATGGTCTTTGGGTCTCAAACCTGCAATTATTTTACATAAGAAAAAGTTATTAAGTATGTGAAACATAGGAATGTGGTTTCAAGTGAAGATTTACATCAAAATAATTTAAGAGCTAGTTATTATGACAATTCACAGCACATAGACAGCCCATGCATATGTGCATACCTGTCCAGGGCTCATGGAGAGGTGGGGACAGCTAATTTTATGAAATCTCACAGAATGTATATCAAAACAAAAATAGAGAAAATATGCCAGGAAAAGGCTCACAGATAAAAATAATATATGTTAAATGATAGCTACAGGGGTAATGATTCATGTTTCTATTGGAACTGTGTCTGGGATAATCATGCACCTCTCCAAAGTCTAGAGTATAAATGAGAGGAAGGAAGGCAGGCAGTGGGTTAGACAGCCCATCAGTGTAGTAGGAGGAAAAACTCAGGACACCATACACTGTTCCTGTGAAAGACAGTATCTGTTAACCCTTCTCTAATCAGATAAGGTACTCTGCAGAAGCAGGCAGTGCATTTGTGAATTAGTGCCAGGCTGAACCAAGCATCACCAGGATGGGCACTGTTGCCTTTTCACACTCAACAATCATGCAGAGACAGTCAGCTAGAAGTGGGAAAGAATTGACAGTGGAATTTGGGATCTAAAGTAGTTTAAGCAGAATAGGGAAATAAGCTGAGATCCTAAGGAACTACCAGATATTTACAGTCTCCCCTTCCCCATTCACTGGCATTGTAGAACACCCTAGGGAATGATTACAGAAGAAATAGAAGCTACTCTATTAGGTGATGTAATCCAGGTTGATAAAGACAGGTAACACTGTGCCAAGTGTAATTTCATAGCTTCTAACTTTTAGAAATGTGTGATTATGTAAGACTGAGTGTGTGTAGAGGCCAGGAAACTTGAAAGGAGCCCATTAGAGGGTCTCAGTTTATGACTCGAAGGGAAAAATAATACATGTATTTTGTAAGTGATAGAAAGAATAATGGACATGGGACAGTTAAGCTTGGAAGAGATCTGTGAAATGGTAGAATGTGAAAAGAGACTTTTGGGCCAATTAAAAGCAGGAAGTAAGAAAATGCCTTAAGGAAACTTGTTGCTTTTTAAACAAATGAAGCATAAAGAATAAAAAAAAAAACCCAAAAAGCAAAAAATAAAAAAAAACAAGCAAAATGTAATAATCAACATTTTAAAATAATGAAGAAAATACTAAAATTGCTAAATTTGGGTGTGCATTTGGATGAACTAGAGATCATATGCCATGGTAATGTCCGTGAATGTCCCACGACAAAAGTTTGAAAATGATTTACATCCGCTTAAGTTGAGTTAATGTAACTCTGCACACCAGTATTCACACTCCTTTTTATTTTTACAATACTCTATTCTTTTCTTTAAATTTTCTGAGAAATACACTATATGATTACAATTTAATTTCTGATATATATATATATACTTTTTATAGGCTATAGATACATGTCTTTAGTTTTTGGAAACTAACATATAGTTTTACAACTTTTTCTTTTGTCCAACAACCCCTTCCTAGTACCAACACATAAACTTCCTCTCAAATTGAGGAACTCAGACCTTTTTCTTTAATTGTTGTTACATTAGAATGTGTATTTGTGTTTGTGTGTGTGTGTGTGTGTGTGCATGTGTGTCTGTGTAATGTTACTTGTATTGGCCTAATTTCAGGGTTCACACATTAGTTCTGAATAACAAATTAGTGGATTCCTCCCTGGAGAACACTATTTTCTTCCATTCTCAGCAATCCATCCTTGCTGTAGCTCTCACCCCTCCGCAAAGAAGATTCTCTTTGAAAAAGGAAACAAAACAAACAAACAAACAACAACAACAAAAAAAACCTGAACACCAACCAGGAAATAATGATGCTGCTGTGCTAAGCCCCAATTGAGCTATCTACTATACAAGTTCTGCCCTCTAGGCTCAATGAACATTGTGTTAGAGGAGGTAGGAAGTTTGAAAAATCCAGAGGAACAGATACCTGCTGTGAAACTGCAGCTACTGAAAATGTCAGGGGGGCTACACCCATGAAGTCTCCACATGGCTGCCTAAGAAAGGACACCAATACACATGCTTACATGGAAGGGAAATCTAACTGGGCCTTAGTAATCATGCTTTTAAGAGTAGCCACACAACTAAACCTACTTTGACATCATCCAGTCATGGGTTTCATGGGAGTATCAACTTGCTGACCACCAAGAATGCCTAGTGGCAACCTACGATCAATTAATGCATACTCACAAAATAGATTTTCACATGACAATTCTGGTCTGACTGATTTCCATACCATTGCTGATGATGGCTCGTTGGTGGCTGAGATTAGTCAGGTGGGTGGCTGTGCACTGAGGTCAAGAAGAAAGACAAAATAAAACAGACCACGATCAATTTTGACATTGATGGTTCCAGAGCAGGAAGCAAGTGTATTTTGCAGTGAAGGAGGACCACTCCAAGCCTCATAGCACACTGAAGAAAAGAAGTTGTGCATCATTTGGCATCAGACATTCAGGAGATCCATTTTGTCCAGAATTATCTGCTGGTGTCCAAACAACTCAAAGAAGAAGAACTAAAATGCAAACTCAGGGCCAGGAGTGTTATAAAGATAGTGAACTGAAAGATCGAGAAACCACAAAGGAAATCAAGCGAAGCTTCTGGTTGAGGCTGAGGTGAGACATTCGGGAAAGGATAAATGAGGACACAGTGCATCTTTTACAACAGGGGCTTAGGTTACAGGAAAAGTTAAAAGAAGTTTCCAGAGCTGTCTGGAAGCAGCATTTACTATGGAGAAGATGAGGGAATGGCACCAAGAGTTATGAAAGAAGCTGCCTTTGCTCCATCAAAGGTAACCCACAGGGATCAGGTTTGTAAGATGGTGAAATTGCCCAGAAGTTAAAGAAATATTTTTAAATTGTTCTATTTCTGATGAATGAAGAAAAGAAAGCTTACAAGATGTCCCAAGAGTGAGAAAAGTCATCCTTGGTCAAAAGAAAACATGACTGTAAGTGCAAGCAAAAACAGCTAAGTCAACATACTCAGCATCAAATCATGGTGATGAGCATGATTCTGTGAATTGACAGGCCCTCTCTAGTACCACCAATTACAACAACAGACCCTGAGGATCTAATGACAGCCAAGTTACAAATAAGCATAGTGTCAATTGCCATGTCTCAAAATCAGAGTCCTCCAAAACAAATAGTAATTAAAATATCTGCCTTGAAACTGATCTAGCTCTAGAAAATATCACTATATGATACACAATTCAGTCCACATTGGTACTTTGTCTTTTTGCTGGCATTCTGGAGAGTTACTCTTAAACATTTTTCTAGTCATAAACAATTTTAGATCATTTTTCAAACAAATTTCCACATGCCTGTGCTGAAGAAGACAATAATAGATTCCCAAAATCATATGGACTGAGACAAACATGAAAATGTACAATAGTTGTTAATGGAGGATTCCATTTACCAAAGCCCTACAGAGCTACAATGTGGTCAAACCTCTGAAATATTTATCAATAAGTTTCTTCCCTTCAACAGTGTCAAGAGATCTCTTTTAATTAATAACTTAAAGGGAATTTTTGTCAAATTACACAATAGTATTTGTTCTCTCTACCTTTTTCCAAATTGTGCTTCACTTTAAAATCCCCATTAGATGTAAGATATGAATCTTGTTTCATTAGTTGAGGAAGGACCTGTAAAGAAAGAAAGGAAGGAGGGAAGGAAGGAATAAAAGAAGGAAGAAAGGAAGGAAGAAAGGGAGGGAGGGTATGAGGGAAGGAGGGAGAGAGGAATGTAGGAAAGGAAGAAGGAAGGAAGGAGAAAAGGAATAGAAGTGAGTTTTAATTAAAGTTGATTGTTTGTAGCTGATGTCTGTACACTGAACTCAGAAAATCATGGTTCCCAACCATGATCCCAGCAAACATCATTCAATGTTTATGAATGCTGATACTAACTGTGGTGTGAGCTCACTGAAATATTCCTCAGTGCACTATAAAAAAACATGTTTTTTAATTTATGGTTTTGCTACTTCATATGACAACAACATATACATAGGAAATATAACACCATTTAGGCTCTACCTTGTCCATCAGGGAAGAGGTGAAAGTGCAACAACCCTGGAAGATGTTTAAAGTTCTACCTACTTGGAATTGTCCTTACTAAAAGGACAGACAAATTCCCAGGAATTGATGCCAGTGGACCAATCCTGCCACTTCTCTGAGGATAAAAAGGTTTTAAGTTATTGATGTCATACTTCATCCTAAGGGTTGTTGTGGCCTTTGGGACTCCTGGAATGACAATGACCCATCTATACCAGCTACCTGAGATGTGAGTATTTGTGTATTCACCTGCATTCAGTGTAGTGAACTAAGAAGAAATTTTAAAGAAAAGAAACAGTGACCACCATCCACCACAGTGTGAGAGCACTTCTGTGTTCAGATCTGTGAGGTCCCTCAGCTCAATTGAAATGTGTGCTTGTCTTCACAGCAATAGCATCAGCACACAAAACTGTGTTGCAGTCATACAGATCATGTGCACAGAAATCCAATATTCTCACTTGTAAATATTCACTTTATTTTGTGAAAGAGTTAAATGTATAATGGCAAATATAACTTTAATTTTTTTTATTTTATTGAATGTATATCTCCCTGTACAATTCAAATCCTGCAGCCTTTCTTACCTGATCATCTCCAATGGTCTGGATTAACACACACCTAAAAACAAATACCAGTGCTGAGGTCACACTGATGTGACTGGTTTATTAATAGTGAATACAGTCCTATTCTACTCAGCGAACTGCACAACAAAAGTGCATCTCAGGGGTCCAGGACCCTCAATCATGCCTGGTCATGACCAGTTATCTTCTAGTACCTTATATTCACTGACATTTCAGCCAGAAATGATAACATATCCCTAGTACCACATTTCTGGGGGCCAAGCCCAGAGTTGGCCATGTCCCAGAGAGGAAAAAGAGGTTGATGAGGGAAGGATGAGGTGGGCGTGATGGTTAAGAGATTTTGCAGTCTGACTGACTAGCAGGTAGAGTGCTTCTTTGCTTACATAGAATTCTTTAAGCACGAATAGATTCATATTGTTCCAAAACATAGATCATATCATTTTTAGTTCTGGACATGTGTTCAACTGTTTTCTCTTGCACATCTATGGTCATAAATTTAGTTATCATTGATAAAGTATTACAGAATCGAGTTAACTTTTATAATCGCTTTCCCTCAATTTTAATCATCAATAACAACATAAAAGCCAGTCAGTTAGTGATTTATTTATCTTATATTTAATTATAATAGCACAGTTCCTCTTAAGGAGATGAGGTAAATTGCATTCCTCAAATTCTCTGCTTCCAAGCTCTCATACTGATCACATTAGAGCCATCAGTGACCCCATCAACCAGGTTAAAAGGATTCCTTTCCTAGTTCAGATTACTCCACAGTGCAGGCAGCTCAGACACAGAGAATTCCTAATTTTATAATTTTATGTACTGGGCACTGATAAAGACTCAATGTTTATAATTAATCTTAGATCACTTAATTTCTATGCATCAAAGCTTAGACTTAATGGTTGTTTTCTACTGCTTCATCTCTACTCTTTCCTCTTTCATCCTTAACATTATAAGGAAAAAAAAAAGGTGTAATTTTTCCCCATTAAGTGTAGAAATCACCACCAGCAGTAACAATTTATGAATCACTGCTTGCCTGTTGGTTTAGCACATTCTTTGAGTTTTATTATAACTGTCTGATGTGAAGAGTAGCTTTATTTCAACTGACAAGACCTGAACATAGAAACAGAAATGGTACATTCCCCTCTAAAATCTAAAAGCTGTTTCTGTCAGAAAGCAAACTGGAAAGTCTAGAACATGGCTATTAAGTTTTAAATACAGTCACCTGAGATCCTGATCATAAAACCATAAGAAATATTTCTAAACATAGTGCAGTCTTTTATGTAGTTTGTGTACCACACATGACATGTTTTTCATGTTGTTGATATTTTGTTGTATATTTTTTTGTGGGGGAAGAAGTTTTATCTGGAAAAGTAGACAGATAGCTCACTCATAAAAAACAATTGCAGTTTTTTGATCCCAGCACTGATATGCTGGTTCACAACTGGCTCTAAATTCAGGTCCAGGGGATTCTGATCAGCTCTTGTGGCCTCTGCAGGTGCTGTAGTCTCATAGTGCACTTTTATATGTACAGGCAAAACATTCATACACACAAAATAAAAGTAGATAATAAATAAATCTTTTTAAAAATAGGTTTTCTTTGAAATAAATGTTCCTTTCATAGACAAAAGGCTTTTGGGATTTTAATACAATGCAGGCTAGAGTGGTAAATTGAGATGAATTAATAACATCATTACTCTGTGTAAATGTGACATAAGATGCTAATGTGTAATGAAATATCTGACCAGAAAAATAAATACTAAAAAGTTTCCTTTAAATCTTGTGTTTGCTTACTAATTCTTATATTGATAAATCCATTATATTAAATATTGTAATCCACTCTCAAATAGAAAAGATTTATGAGAGATAATAATGAACAATAATGTCAGAACTGAGACATTGACCAATATGAAATAAAAATAAACTGAGTGTGGATACAAGCATAGCGGATGGGTAGAGTCCTGGCCCAACATGGCACATGGCACTTGTTTGTTCTAATATCAACAAGGAGAAAACAGTGAGGAAAGGCATGTCAGCACTTCGTACTTAATATTAGAATATGATTCAACCAGGGGTGATAACCCAAGACATGTTTGTTCCTGACTGTAATTTCCAATGCTCATATTATTGACATATAACTCATAAATTTCCTTCAGTGCTACTTCCCCAAGTTTAAAAGGCAGATTTTAAGCATGTCATTATACCACTGTCATTCTATACAGACTCTGTTCCTGACTCTATGACTTATTCATCTACTGTTGCATAAGAATACCATTTAGTCCAGAAACAAATTCACAAGCTATATCTTCAGGTCTGTGATTTTTCACATTTCTATTAGAATGTTTACTATAGGCATAAGACTATGCTAAATTAAACTATAATAATCCCACTTCAAAGATAGTCTACACATCATGTAGATGAAGATGAATTATCACATTTTATTGTTACCACAATCCTTCAGCACTCTCACAGATGGATTGCATTACCCTGGTGGTACCAAATGTCACCCTCAGTCAGAGATTTATATTATAGTAAGTACTGACAGGGACCTGCACAAAGTTAGGTGTTCCTAATTTTGACTAACCTCTTAGATATGGAATTATTCTTCTGCAACTTCTATCTGTTCCACAGAACTATTTTTGCCCCAGATTCCCATTGCTAGACATTGACACTTATTCAGACTTCTCTTTTTTGCTGCATCTGCTGCTAAGACTAAATTACAATGTACTCACCTGGCTTTTGGCTTCTGCAGAGTAGTGGGTTCATTAGGCAGATTCTAACTCTTAATAAGCAGTGCTGTGTGACAGCTAAGCCTGAGATATAGTTCTGTGACTTTGTGACCTTACCTCCCTCCAGAACTGCAATTTTCATTTCACCTACAGTGGGAATGACAGAATGGCTTTGGGAACTCAAATAATTTGGGGAGAAAAAAAAACATATTCTAGTTGCTAATTAACAAAGATAATTAAAGAGTTTTTTGTGAATACCTCTGAAGAGGTAAGTTATTTTGAAGGGGCATTGAGTTTTCATCATTCCTGAAGGTCGACTGAGGTCGTACAGAAGGTACTAGAAAGTTTGAGGTCAGATTCATGAGAAAGTTACAGAAGTTTCTATGTTCCATTGGCTGCAGCTTTCTCTGATTCCTTCCAACACAAATAAAGTTAGTAGTTTTTCAAAAAAGTATAATATTTACTATTTAAATGATTCTTTTACTCTTACATACATGCACATGTGTTTTAGTCAAGCCCAGCCCACATTATGTGATTTAGAAAATCTTCACCCTCACCACAATTTACTCTCAGGGTCATGTGTTCATTAAAAATATCAAATCAAACAAACAAAAGGGAAAACACTGAGATTACTTTAGGATGCTGGTGTGTACTTAGTGTTTTTTCATCTTTGAGAGCCCTGG
The DNA here is from genome assembly GCF_004664715.2 of Peromyscus leucopus. NCBI lineage: Eukaryota > Metazoa > Chordata > Mammalia > Rodentia > Cricetidae > Peromyscus > Peromyscus leucopus. Next base: position 182,068,048 of record NC_051063.1, read on the forward strand.
TAGGTTCTCAAAACTCAAATCTTTTATATAATGTGACACTTTGTTTCCAAAATCCTTCTGTAGCCAAAACCTTTTTAGGCAGGAATGATACTTCCTGACTACTTCCATTTGACTTGAATTTTGTCTACCTTGATCTTGTGCAGATTTTATGCATATTGTCCTAAGATGTGGATTCATATGTACAAGTACTTGGTTCTGTCTGGACAAAGCATGCTACCTTGAAATTATCTATCACCTCTGGTTCTGACACTCTTACTGCTTCTTCTTCCATAATGATCCCTGAGTATTGAGGGGAAAAGGTGTGATATGTATGGGTGTGCAATTTTAGCTTGGACCTGCAGAGTATCTTTTTCTTGATTGTTTGTTTTTTTCATTTTTTTAGACAAGCGTTTTCTGTGTAGTTTTTTAAATTTTATTTTATAATTTAATTTAATTTTATGTATCAGCCACGGATTCCTTTGTTCTCCCCTATCCCCCCCAGCCTTACTCCCAGCCCATCCCCCATTCCCATCTCCTCCATGGCAAAGACTCCCAAGAGGAATGAGTTCAACTTGGTAGATTCAGTTCAGAACATTTGTTTCCTGTCCTGGACTTGCTCTGTAGACGAGGCTGGCCTTGAACTCACAGAAATCCACCTAGCTCTGCCTCCTGAATGCTGGAATTAAAGGTGTGGGCAACCACTTCCTCACCAGAGTATCTTATTCTCAGCAGCTTGAATGATTGTGGGCCTGTGTGTTAATCACAATAGACTGCAAAAAATAATCTTTTCTGATGAGGGTGGAGGGACAGAGTAAACTTAGAGTATAAAAAAAGTAGAGTATTTTGGGCAGTTTATTACTATTTTCATTTAGTAAAATAGGATAATAACTTCTTCCCTGGAATCTATATAATTTGATAGCCACATATTTTTGTTCATAATAAAGGTGCTTTCATGGGTTCCATCCTGTCATGTAGACCTACAATTCAGTCATCAAGTGATTGGTTACTACCATGATGTTCATGACACCATTGTACCAGGATTGTTTTTCTTTTAGCTCTCAGGGTTCATATCTGGTACTATTGATGATTGCTTCTAGCTCTGTGAAATCAATCTAGTAAGGCTAAAGGGGCCAATGTGACTTATCCATGTTCCATGACTCAAATATATGGTATGGTCTTCAACAGGGTTGTATTTCCTAAGGACCAGAGACTACTAAACATTACAGGCTATTGACACTGCTCTTGGTTATCTTCAATTGATTGCTTAACTTTCAAGCTCCTACATTGATCCAGTTTAGAGTACTCAGCAGAGGAAATAGTCAACTCTGGGGAGACTATCCATGAAGTAGGAACAAAGGGGAAAGTATGGAAAAATGGTATTATAAAATAAAATAAAAGAAAAAAAATAGATAATTTTTTTTTACTTTTGAAATATAAATATTATTATTTCCCTTTCCATACTCCTCTCTGACATCCTTCCTATGGTCACCCTCAATATTCCTCAAATTATTAATCTGGTTTTATTAAATTATTGTACAGCACACATATAGACAGGCACACACAGTTACATTTATACATACATATTTATGTGCATACACACACACACACACACACACACACACACATAAATGTGTTCCTCAATGCATAAACACAACTGGCTTAATCCGTAAATTCTGAATGTTGTCCCAGTTGTGCTATGGAACATTTCTTATTTTACATTGTTGTAAAGTAGATTTTTGGTTGTTAGTCCCATAGTTTGATAATTGTTTCCCAACTCTCTTCATCTAATTCCTTCCCCATTGATAATAGCTAATGGTAGTCTTATATGTGCTAAAGTGTTTCAAAATTAAAGGGGATAGGTGTGGAAACATATGCTCTTGATCTCTTGGTCCTCCTTTCTCATTCTCTTCAGCATTTGTACTTGTCTTGTGCAACCAAGGCAATGTCAATTTTACCCTCATTTTATTATGAAGTGCTGGAAATTGATGCCAGGGTATTGTGTACACTGAGCAAGAACTCTAGTTCTTGCATGAACTTGGGATGCTTTTTTCAAAATTCATTTCTTTAATTATTTTTTTACAAAAAATAAATTTACTTACTTATTTATTTACAGCCTGGACACACTTTCCTGTCCCTGGTCTCTTCCTAGTCATTCTCCACTATCCCCCTTTTCCCCACTCTCATGATCCAAAGCACATTGTGCTAAACAGCCTGCAGTGTTATTTGAACATAGTGGAAACTTCACAATGTGTAGTCTATTAGCAGAAACTTGGGACATTTAGGATGAATATTTGAAGCAGACATTGGGATCCTGGCCTCTGCCCCTCTCCTTGCTTTTTTTCCTAGAAGACATGAGGTGTGTGGCTTCTCTCTTCCCTGACCATTTACTATCTTGCCAGATTCCCAGAGACCAAAGAAGGCAAATTCCTGTCTACTGAAAATTTTAATACACATGTTACAACTCAGCAATAAGCTGTCCTCTTCACTTTTGAGAGTCCAGATTTTCAACCTAGATTTTTAAATAACCAAACTAGTGTTTTGGGCCCTTTCACTAATTTTAATTCTCTTCCCTTTAATTACACAGCATGAGAGAGTTGAACAGAATACTGATGTAGAAACACATGTAGATAATGTACATTAACATTATAAATATAAAAATTTAGTAGTGATAGGCTGGAGACAAAGGTACTTGCTATAAAGCCTGAAAACTTGGTTTGAGCACCAAGGAAGGAGGTCTCCTATGGAGAATCAGCAGAGCCCAGCACACTGAGCCTAGGTAGATCCAAGCCCCTTCCCAGTGCACTAAGGCTGTGCAAGGTGTCACACCACAGGTACCAGGTTCCAGAAGCCTGCCCATAGACCAGGGACAGATCACGATTCCCCTGCCTGGGTGCCCTCCAAATGATTCGAGCCAAACAACTGTCTTCCATGTCCAGAGGGTCTAGTCCAGTCCCATGGGGGCTCCACAGGCACCAGTCCACAGTTCATGGGCTTCTCTACATGTCCTCCCATCATGATCTCAATGTCCCTTGCCTGCAGTATCTCCTCTCTCTCATCAATTTTATTCCTGGAGCTCAGCCTGGTGCCTGGCCATGGATGTCTGTATCTGCCTCCATCAGTCACTGGACAAAGGCTCTATGATGACAGCTAGGTTATTTGCTAGGCTGGTCACTAGAGTAGACTGGTCCAGGCACCCTCTGGACCACTGCCAGCAGACCAAGGTGGAGTCAACCTGGTGGACTTCTGAAAGCCTCCAGCACCCTGTCTCTTCCTATTTCCATGATGTCCTCATCTATCATGGTATTGCCCTCCCTGGCCTCCCACTCTGTCTCTGTTTCAGCTTGACCCTCCCATTTCCCTATGTTCTCATCCCCTACTCTTCGCCCTCTGCCACCCCCCACACCCAGTCCACTCATGTAGATCTCATCCACTTCTCCTTCACAGGATCATCCATGTGTCCCTCCTAGGGTCTTTCCCTGTTTGCTAGCCTCTCTGGAGTTGTGGGTTGCAGTCTGTCCATCCCTTCCCTCACATTTAGTATCTACTTATAAGTGAGTACATACTATGTTTGTCCTTCTGAGTCTGGGTTACCTCACTCAAGATGATATTTTCTATTTCCATCCATTTGCCTGCAAATTTCATGATGTCATTGTTTTTTACTGCTGAGTAGTACTCCATTGTGTATATGTGCCATATTTTCTTTATCCATTCTTCAGTTGAGGGACATCTAGGTTGTTTTTAGGTTCTTTCTATTATGAATAATGCTGATATGAACATAGTTGAGCATGTGTCCTTGTGGTAAGATTGAGCATTCCTTGTGTATATGCCCAAGAGTGGTATAACTGGGTCTTGAGGAAGACTTACTCCCAATTTTCTGAGAAATTGCCATACTGATTTCCAGAGTGGTTGTACAAGTTTCCTGGCAATATTCTCATAGCACATACATATTCCACATGATTTTCTCCCCTAAATACATGAATAAAAAACAAACAAACAAATAAATAAATAAACAAATAAATACATAAACATATATAAATGCAATAAATAAAGTGGTATAATCCCTACTACTTCCAATTTTATATACTACCTTACAGGACAAGCATCTCTATATATTCATTTCCTGAAGAATATCAAGAGCATGGCCTATGAAATGCAGAGCTTAAAGATACAGTAATGGGCATCTAATCCCCCTAACATGCATGTACTTTCAACACTGATAAATAGTTTTGTAGAGGTGATTTGGTGGAGGTGTCATGGGGAGAAATAGAGAATCCAAGGAGAAATTTTGACAATTCAGTGCTAGCATTAATGATATATGTTGGTTTGTAACTCAATTTGAGCAGTGTTTTCCTATTGTCTTTTTACTGTGGAATTTAATCTTCAGTCTTCTGGACTTTTTCAGAAAATAAAATCATTAATTCAATAGAAGACCCCAGTGGTTGAGCAGATTCCCATGACTGTGTGAGGGGTGTCACTGAGGTCACTCATTCCTCCTGCTCTCCACACATTCCTCTGATCAGCAAAAATCCTGACTCTTACACACTGAGAACTTCTGCCTTGAATTATGAGCAGAATGAGTCAAGTCCACAAGTTTTCACCTCAAGTTTGTCATTCAGAACAGGATTTAAAACAAACTTAAAATTCCTCTCCCTAGCCAGCTTTCTTTACTCATGTTTATTTCAGAATTTGCTTCCCTCATGTACTCCACTTTACCTTTCCTCTCATCCTTTCTTGCTTTATGACACTTGACTTCATTTTCCTCTGCATCTTCAATTATCTCTTCAATACTCTGTGACCCTTCAGAGTGAGAAAAGTCACATCACATAGCCTGAAAACTCCTCTTAACAACAGAGGAAAGTGAATACGTATATGAGTGCTCTGACTGGCTATACCAGTTCTTCTGGGGTGACTTCATCTTTGAATTACATGACCTGGAGCCTTTCAAAATGTTTTTTTTGTTTGTTTGTTTTTGTTTTTGTTTTTGTTTTATCGAGACAGGATTTCTCTCAGTAGATTTGTTGCCTATTCGGGATCTCACTCTCTAGACCAGGCTGACCTCAAACTCACAGAGATCTGCCTGGCTCTGTCTCTCTAGTGCTGGGATTAAAGGTGTGAGCTACTGCCGCATAGATTTTGAACCTTTCTAATTTAATTATGGAAAAAATTTAACAAAATTTTGATCAAGTTTCACTTTTTTATCTTTATATTCAGCACCATCTTGGGAGGGATTATGTCTAGATGCTATTTTCTCTGTGCTTAACATAGTGCTGTCAATAATTTCTTTTTCTATTCTACTTCACTGAAGATAAATATCAGATATTCCTTTAAAAATAATATTTGAAATTATATTCATCAAGAATATTATTCATTGAGGTTTTTAGACTCATATTTTTAACCACCATATTGATTTCCAAAGCAACTGTACAAGTTTTCATTCTTACTAGAAAGATACATTTTATTTTAATAAAGCTTATGAATGTAAAGAGATATTGCCTATGAAGTACATTGTTTGACAAGCTAGAAGATAATCCAACTTGTCTAACCTGTGTTCTCTGTATCTGTTATGCTTTGAATCATGACCATGACAGAATGATCTCCAGAGACCTGGCAGTGGGGATCTTCTTCCTGTCCCAGACTGTACTAGGAATGTTGGGAAACTCAGCCTTGCTTTTTTTTTTTTTTTTTTTTTTTTTTTTTTTTTTTTTTTTTGGTTTTTCGAGACAGGGTTTCTCTGTGTAGCTTTGTGCCTTTCCTGGAATTCACTTGGTAGCCTAGGCTGGCCTCGAACTCACAGAGATCCGCCTGGCTCTGCCTCTCGAGTGCTGGGATTAAAGGCGTGAGCCACCACCGCCCGGCTGCTTTGTTATTTTATCTTTGCTGACTGCTCTGGAATAATGGAGAAGCCCAAAGACCTGATTGTCAAACATCTGACCTGGGCAAATTTCATAATTCTCTGTAAAGAAATCCAGCAGACAATGGCTGCTTTTAGTCAGACTTACTATCTAGATTTTATTTCTTGTAAACTTTCCTTATATTTTCACAGAGGTGCCAGAGGAGTATTCCTTAGCTCCACATCCCTGCTGAATGTCTTTCTGGACATACCCATCAGCCTCTGTAATTCCAAAAGGTCACAGTTCAAGGTCAGAACCCCAGGATAATTTGCCCATCCCTGGGCCTGTGTTGGACTCTGCAAATCTTGGCATACGTCTTTATTTCTACATACACAAATTGTATATGTAGTAAAAGAAAGGTTAATGGGATGAAATATTATGGATACTGTTACGTAATTGAAACTGGAAGGCTAATAATCAAAATTCTTATAATTCTGTTGGCATTACATGTTGTTATCTTTTGGGGACTGGTGATGTGGGCCAGTGGCTACATGGTGTTGATCCTGCTTAAACACAAGCAAAGTCTCCAACACATCTACAAATCACTGTATCCTAGGTCATAAGCTGTGACCAGAGCCACCCAAAGCATCCTCACCCTAGTGAGCAGCTTTGTGTTCTTCCATGTAACCTCTATTGTCTTTACATCTTATCTGTCTGTTCATGAAGGGACCAGTAGGTGGCCGTTCAATGCCTCTGTAGCTATGGGTGCATGCTTCCCTGCAGTGTGCCCTTTCCTGCTTGTCTGATACCACATCTCCTTTTCCAGTCTCTGTTGTATGTGTTCTCACTAGGCAACACACTGTACTTGTGTAGTCATAGAGTTCTAAAAGCTGTGCTCTCTGCTTCTCTCTTTCCATTTCTTCAACTAAGTTCTGTGAACTACTTCAGAGTAGACAATGAATATCTTTAAAGATTCTTCAAATGCTGTTTGTAATTAAGCCTGAGACACAGGCAATCCCTGCTGTATATTGTGAGTGCTGAAACAATCACCACTTGCTGTTTCCATGGAGAATACTACAGTAGCAGAGATAATTAAGCTGTGGGACTATGTGGGTTATTATGCTTTAGGTGGTCTTTCATGAGGATGGAATGTCAATCAACATCCCCAGAATTAGTGCCAAAGTTAACCAATGCAGGTCTGCACCTAGATCTGCATCATCAATTAGAAATTTCTGCGTCCTGAATTGGAAAGTCAGTGTAGGTGTCTGTCAGCAAAACAGAACAATAGAAAAATATAAAAATGGTAAGAACAGCTTGAAGATTGCAATGAAGTCATGGATGTGTTGGGCACTAAAAAGAATGTACACTCAGTAGATATATTTCTTAAATATAAAGTATATTCAGAATTCAGTATAGATTAACCATGAGATATGAAAACATGGTTAAGATGCAGCTTTCTATAACGTTTCAAATGATATTTCAAAACTGATCTTTAGAATCAGCATATAAAATAATAAATGCTGGATACATTTACATATTTAATCAACACATTGCTAGCTTAAATTAAGAAGAATGAGAGGGGGAGATCACAAGTTGGTTAGTGGGTAGCACACACATTGTTGTCCCTGTTCTTGAGAGGAGGGAGTGGAAAGATTGTGTATTTGTATTCAACTTAGGTGACATAGTGAAACTCCATCACAAATAAAATAATAAATAAAATAATGAAAATAAAAATGGTGGACTATTCTGGAGTCTAGGCTGAAGAAATCCAGGATACGTAATTTAATGAGAATACTTAGGCCTACTACAATGATATAAAATATCTCTGTGGGAGTAACTTCCTTTGTTTTATCTGAAGACTATTCTTAGTATAGTACATTAACTTCCGAAGTTGTGTGAACTAAAACAATGAGTTGCTTAGAAGGGAAGGGAGTTCTGCCAGCACACTTTATGGGGATGGAAAATGCAGCATTGGTGCTGCTATGGTCTCTCAGCTACCTGACATTCCACAGAAATTATACTTGTAGGCTTAGTAAAAATGTCCTGCCTCTTAAACATACTTCCCTCCCATGCACACTGATTTAAACCAGTACATAGTTGTTACTGTAAAGAATTAACTAATCAGTCTACAATTCCTTTTTTAATCTACATTTATATTTTTCATGTATTTCTGAGTTTTATCTGTGAAATGACCAATAAAGTGAAATGTGAAATGATGTAATGATGTGAAATGATGTAAGAATCAGTAGGAAGAATAATATGGTGGGGAGGAACATGGAGAAGAGAAGGAAGGGAAATTGCCCTTGGAATGTAATGTATAAGAGAAAAAATTTTAAAATGATTTTTATAAATATATCAGAAAAACACACTGGGGGAAAGGCATCTTCTATGAATCTTGTTAATTTATCTGTATGTCTGCTTGCGGAATGATGGAAATTGATCCATATTCATCATCTTCAATAAAACTCAGACCCAAGTACATCAAAGACCTCCACATAAAACCAGACACTGTACAGGATGAGAGAAACTGTAGGAAATGGAATTAATAAGATCCACGCTGAGGACAGTTTCCTAAACAGAACACTGATATAACAGATACAGTTAATTAATGGGACCCCATGAGCTAAAAAAGGATCTGTAAGGCAAAGGACACTGTCAATAGAACTAACTAAATGACAGCCTACAGATTGGAAAAGATTTTCTTCAGCTCCTCATTCAATAAGGGTTTAATATTTAAATATATAAAGAAATCAAGAAACTAGACATAAATAAACCAAATAATCCAGTTTTAAAATGATGTAGAGACAGTCTGCAGCAGCCAGAAAGCAGATGAGAGACCTGTCTCCAGGCTGTATCACCACTTCTATTATCTTGCTACCCCCTGGATTCTGTTCCCTCAATACCCACTCTTCTATCCTGTCCCACAATACCTGGTAATTATCCAGGTGGCTAGCCCTCCCTTAGCAGATAATAATTGTATTCCCAGGACTGATTCTGAGACTGTAATTCCAGTGTCAGGAGATCTGATGCTGGCTTTGGACTATGCAGGCACTCCATCCATGTGGTACAAAGGCATACATTCAGGCAAGAATACTAATAATTTCAAATAATATTGTTTTGAATTTAAAGTAAAATATGGAAAAGAAGCAGAATAACTCGTGGCTTTAATTCTAGTGCTCAGAGGTTGAAGGTAGAGGATAGACTTGAGTTCAAAGCCAGTCTGAGTTACATAGAGAGTTCTAAAGCAGGTTGGGCTACAGTGTAAGATCTTGTCTCAAGAAAAGAATTAAAATGCCAAACAAAAACATGCTTGTATTCACAAAAGTTGTAGTCAAGTTAAACACAGGGTTGATCAGCAAACTAGTGAGTAATGACACCACCCTGATGACTTGAATTATATCCTGAGGAGCCACACCCTAGGGGGAGAGACCTGAATAAAGTAAGTTTGATGCTGATCTACACATGACCACACCTACATACTAAATGATTTTTAAAAATTTAGGCCAAGTGTGGTGGCACACACATTTGACCCCAGCACTCAGGAGAGAGAGGCAGGAGGACTGAGTTTGAGGCTAGGTCAGGTCTGCATAGTGAGTTCAAGGACAACCAGGATAATATAGAAAACCCTAGTATCAAAAGGAACAATTAACTACAGAGTAGAATTAAGAAAGAGTAAATATTAAGTGACATAAAATATTAAAAGTTGGTTATTACAGAGGGCAGTGATGAAGTGAGTAGAATGAAGGGAAAATTGGACAAGGATACTTGTAGGAAGTGACTATTCTAAATAGATGCATTTATTATGTTCTTTGATCACAAAAAATCATATGAGAAAAGTATGTTACTTATCAGTCAGTTAGTAATGTGAAGGAACTTGGGCATCTGTAAAGGAATTTTCTCTGTGGATGGAGAAATGGCTTAGGGGTTGAGAGCCCTGGCAGCTTTTTCAGAAGACCTGTGTTCAATTCCCAGCAAATAGGCCAGCTAACAGCAATTTGGAACTTGAATTCCAGAGGTTCCAACTCCCTCTTCTGGCTCTGCTGAACATTTTAATCATGTGCTACAAATACATAACATGGAGGCCAAACACTCATAGGCATCAAATAAACATAAATGAATCTTAGATATTTTCTCTAATTGTGGTATACACATGTTCTGCATATTCATATATAGAAGTTCCATAAGATTATGTTAAGTGTTCTTGTGTTATTGGGGTAAACGAATTAAATTTAGATTTCTAAAATGAGTAGAATTGTTCATCAGGTATTGATGTGGAGTTCCATCTCCTGAAACCTAAAGAAAGGAAGGACAGAACCAGCCTGCACACACAATGTCCTCTTATGTAGCGGTAACGCCCGCATTACCAATACCCGTTCACCATGTCCGAGCGAAGGGCTGCGGATTAAAAAATAGAGACAAGAGACAGCGGATCATCCGTACGATTGGATGTCGAATGCCGTTTATTGAAAGAGGGAAGAAACCTTAAATACAGGCTTACAACACAAATGGAGGATCCCCTGAGGGCAGAAGTTTGCTACCAATGGTCTACATTCTAGACCCAATGTTCTACATTCTTGCATCTAAGTTGTTTACACCACAAGCAGGATGTAGGAACAAAGAACCTCCGGTAAGCTCTCCGATGATCCTAAGGTGAGAAGGACACCGGCAGGGAATCTGAATAGGGAGGACACCTGGAAGAGGTCAGCAAGCAAGGCTGCAGCCACTCACAGTCGGGGGCCAGGGCCCATGGTGCCCACACTCTTACCTCCACATGCCCTATGGCATATGGAAAACACACACACTCACACACACACACACACACACACACACACACACACACACACTCACACTACATATATATGCATATATATGTATATAATATCTATATTTTTTAATTTTTATAATTCTCTACTTTCTGTATCATAAGACTGAAAAATATCAAGGGTAAATTGTATACATGAAAACTTTGAAGATAAAGATAAAATATTTTAAAAACTTGTTTTGTACCATAACTTGTTATATAAAAACAGATAAGAACTTCATTTACCATGGTCTCCTATTTCTTGTCCTCCCTCTCTGTTCTTGTTCCAGCTGGGATCTCCTGCTCCCACAGGCTCTCTGTCCCTTGACCCTCGCCCTTCATTACTCCCACTCATGTCCAGGTTGTTCATGTAGATCTCAGCCATTTCTCTGTCACCCAATGGTGATCCTGGTGTCTTTCTTGGGGTTCTGTTTTCCAGGTAGCCTCCCTGGTGATGTGAGTAGCAGTCCAGTCATCCTTGTTTCACCTCTAGTATCCTCCTATGAGTGTGTACATACCATATTTGTCTTTCTGAGTCTGGGTTACCTCACTCAGGATGATTTTTTCTAGATCCATCCATTTGCCTGCAAACCTCATGATGTCATTGTTTTTCTTTGCTGAGTAGTATTCCATTGTGTATATGTGAACCAAAGGCCCCCAACTGGATCAAGCCCTCTGAATACGTGAGACAGTTGATTGGCTTGATCTGTTTGGGAGGCATCTAGGCAGTGGTACCGGGTCCTGTGCTGTTTGAAACCTGGGACTTATGCAGGGATGCTTGGCTCAATCTGGGAGGAGGGGACCGGACCTGCCTGGACTGAGTCTACCAGGTCGATCTCAGTCCTCAGTGGAGGCTTTGCCCTGGAGGAGGTGGGAATGGGGGGTGGGTGGACTGGGAGGAAGGGGAGGGGGGCAGGAGGAGGGAGAACAAGGTAATCCGTGGATGATATGTAGAACTGAATGGTATTGTAAAATAAAATAAAGGGAAAAAAAGAAAAAGAAAAAAGTGGAACCAACTGAAAAATAAATAAATAAAAATAAAAACAGATAAGAATTGTAAAGTTTGAGGATGTGGATAAAAATTGCTGCAATTTTCTACAAACACATCACCTTAAAGGAAACAAATATTGAGTAACATCATTATCTACTAAAAGTAATTGCTGTTTTAACCACAAGGTCTAGACAGGGTATTTAGTTGCACATTCATTGCTAAATATAGAATGATCAAGCTGTAACTCAGCCAAACATTTCCTTGATGTTTGTTAACTTTCATAGTGTCATGGGTTTCTGGGCAGGTTGCTATGGGAGAAAAGGCATCAACAATCTTACACAGCTCTGAACAATAAAAACTACATTCCTGCTGATAAGAAAGTTTTACCCAAAATGAACAAGATGGTAAAGATATTTAATCCATGCACTCAGGAGGCAAAAGCAGGCAAGTCTCTGAGATTGCACCCAGCCTATTCCATAGAGTAAATTTCAGGCCAGCCAGTCCCATACAAAAACATCCCTTTTGGAAGTAATGAATGAGAAGGTGGAGAATGAAGAGGAAGAGGAAGGAGAAGGAGAAGAGGAAGATCCAAAAGAAGAGGAAGAGGAAGGAAGAGAAGAAGAAGAAGAAGAAGAAGAAGAAGAAGAAGAAGAAGAAGAAGAAGAAGAAGAAGAAGAAGAAGAAGAAGAAGAAGAAGAAGAAGAAGAATTAAAATGGGGGAAAAAAGAAATTATCCCTCATTGTGCATTAATGGCATGGTTTTTATAACAGTACCCAGCTACTGTTTCATCTTGAAGCCAGCTACACAGGATCCTATTCATAGTGATTTATGCTCTGGGCTTACCTGGTCAGTGTCCAATGGATTTCATGAACATTTGTCTGATATGGAACTTTACTGCATTCCTTGTGTTTGAGTTATTTATTCTTTCAACTATTTCTCACTGCATATTTAGTAAATTCACAACTTCAAACAGAAATACCAGCAATTGTGGATTATTCTCAATATAAAATATGCACATATACAAACAAACAAATTTAGATTGAAAACAGGAATTGTGTATTTTTGGATTACATACTTGCAGTGACATTTTTTTCATTTTAAAAAAATGGGGGTAAAGGGAGAGGTCTTAGGGAGACAGATGGTCTGACTGAGGCTGGAATTATAATTTCTATGGTGTGGGCTGGTAGCATGAAGACCCTGCATTTACTTAGTCTGCATTCTGTAATATTAGTTAGTTCCCACAGTAACACACTTCCTCCAATAAGCCCATACTCACTTCTATAAAGCCACACATCTTAAAAGGGCTACTCCCTATGATACTACGATAGCCAATTGCATTCAGTCTACCATGTTCCATTCCCTGACGCTTTAAGATTGTAATAATATCATAATGAAAATTGTATTTAGTCCAGTTCCAAAGTCCCCATGATCTATAACAGTCTCAAGCTTGTTTAAAAGTTCAAAGTCACTTCTGAGATTCATGCAATTTCTTAACTGAAATCCCCAATAAAATCTAAATAAAATAAACACACCAGATACTTCCCCAATATTATGGCATGCTATATACATTCCCATTCCAAAACATAGAAGATAGAGCATAAGGAGGATATAAGGGACTCAAGCTAGAACAAAAATCAACTTAACAGTCTTCAAACCATGAAATTCCATGTGCAATGTCAAAAACTCTTCAGATTTCCAACTCCAATTCAGTTTTGTTGACTGTAACATGCTTCTTTCATTTGGGCTGGTTCCACTCCTGTTAGCAGCTATCCTTGGCAGGTATTCTACAACTCTGTCATCTCTAACATCTTAGGGTCTCCAAGCCAATCCAGTCTTCATCTTCACAGCTTCACACAATGGCCTCTCTGAGCCTCCATTCCGGGCCACCCACAGCCTCAGTGACTTTGTTTCATAACTCCTTTCTTTTATCCTGAAATCTAATCCCAGAACTATGTGGCCAAAGTTGCCACATTCTTCTGCTTGCTGGGGCTCAATATAGACCCCTCATTCAATGACATCACCAGCTTTCAGTCCTTTACTTCCTGAGCTTGGCTCTCCTGAATCTTGCTCCAAACACCATTCTAACCATAAGCTCCGAGATTCACCAGCCTCTGACTTCCCAGTGTGGATATTAATGGTGTGTCTCACCAGAATCAGCTCTAAACTCTTCAATTTCTTTCCATAAATTGACAAATTACCTGGGGAAGATGTTACCCTGAGATCACAACTCCCTTTGTTCCACTTCTTAATCCATTTACCTCCTTGAACACAGGATTTAGCTTCACCCCACATCCTGGTGTACTTTTCTTTTAAAAATTTACTTTTTAAAATTTCCCCAGCTCAGCCTGCTCCTTTTCTTTAAACATCTTCATTATAGTTACCACTGATAGCCACAATCAGTCTATATTAGGTGGTTTTGAAATTTCTTCTGCCAACAGAATTACTCCAAAACTCTTCACTTACATCTCAGGCAGACTCCTCAAACAAAGGCAAAAAGCAGCAACATTCTTCATCAAAATATCACTAGTGATCTCTGGGAAACACACTAAATTTTATTTTTTCTGAAAACTCCTGGGTTAGCCCCCAGGTAGTTTATCAACTCACACAAAGAACCACTGTATTTCCTGCTGCTATTATGGCTAATTAAGCAGCACTTAAAATGCTCAACTGCTTTTCTACTCACACACTAAAAGTCCATGTTACTCCTAATAAATGCATGAACAGGCATTTCAGAAGAATACCCCACTTCTGGTACCAACTTCTGTCTTAATTAAAGTTTGTATTGCTGGTAAGAGATGCCGTGATCATAGCAACACTTACAAAGGAAATATTTAATTGTGGTTGCTTGCTTACAGTTTCACAGGTTCACTACATTATCTCCATGGTGGAGAGAGGGCAGCATTCAGGTGTATGTGGGTATGGAGGAATATCTAAAAGTCCTATAGCTTTCAGGCAACAGGAAATTGAATGACTCACTGCACAGTGTTCTGTGCATAGGAAATCTCAAAGGCCAGCCCCACAATAATACACTTCCTCCAACAAGGCCATATCCACTCCAACAAAGCCACACCACCTAATAGTGCCACTGAGATTATGGGAGCAAATTACTTTCAAAATACCACATACAAGTCATGGGCATATAAACAGAAGATACTTCATCAAATCACAGAGATGCTTGTACAACCAAACTCACTACTGCTCTGTGTTTAATAGAAATATATTAGAAGAAAAATCTTAGAATTTCCTCAACAGAATAAAGGATGAGAAAAGTGTGATATATTTACACAATGCAATATTATTCGGCCAATAAAAAGATTAAATCATGTAAATCACAAGTAAATGGATTGGTACTACAAAAAATTCATCTTGAGTGAGGTATCCCAATCGCAGAAAGAAGATTTGGTGTGCAGTATTTTACATGAGGATATTACTTTTTAAGCCAATGATACAAAGGCTACAATCCACAGCTACACAGAGGTTAAGTATGGTATAACATAATGGACCAGAGAGTAAAGATATAACTCATTAGGAAACAGGAATATAATAGACAATTAGGGATGGACAGGGATATTGGATATGAGGATCAAGTTTGGATAGAGAAAGATGAAGAGAGCAATGGAGGGAATATAGGGATAGTTAGCTGGAATAAGGGCCATTTGAGGGAAACATTTTTTTATATTTGAAGATGATCTAAGTGAATTAACTAAATAATAGAGAAGACAGAGTCCCATCCGAACACTGCTTGTGACCAAATGAAGCCTCCTGTATCATGATTAGATTGCACCTATTTGAGTTGGTGGCCAAAGGGAATCCACAGGAATCCCCAAACACACCAGGATTTTGCCAAGTATATAGGTTTTTCTCCACAAAATTATGGTAAGGCTACCACTTATGAAAAGAACTCATATACATCACTTTGAATATTGAGAAGTTGAGCTAGTGCTTAAACAGAGACTTCACATTCATGATCTAGTGTCTTTGGTACAGGGACATACACAGAAGGCTACCAAATGAGAAAAGAAATCACCAAGTTAGGCACAAACTCTTTGATATACAATAATGTTGGGTCTGAAAATATGCTAGGGTCATGGTGGTACAAAGCTTTGGGTATAACCAACTAATATCAGATAAAACCTAAGGCCAATTCTGCCAAATAGAACCCATATATAACATTTATTTGGATGCTAAGGACCAGAGACTAAATAGACCTGGGTTCTAGGGTAAAATCCAATAATATTGCTTTAAAGAAAAAATAGCAATAAAATTACTCCTAAGGGTAGAATTCTATAATTATAGTCCAGAGCCTAGTTCAGTCTTTATGTAAGGAGCTTCCTGCTGCAGAAAAAGGAAACAAGTACCTAGAGTCAGATATTATGGAGAGAGAGAGAGAGAGAGAGAGAGAGAGAGAGAGAGAGAGAGAGAGAGAGAGAGAGAGAGACCTTGGACCTTACAGCGCTAAATGGGAGGTCTTCTCTTGAGGCTTATTAAACCCTACAAAAGAGGAGGTGGGAAAAGTATGTGATCCACAGCAGTTAGAGCACACCTAGAAAATAACTGATATGAACTCGCAGAGACTTAAGGGGAATGCACAAGAAGTGCATGGGTCTGATCCCAGTATTTGAGTATATTTTATAACTTCCAGGTTTATGTTTTTTGTTTTTTGTTTTTTTTTTTTTTTTTTTTTGGAATCCTGAGTGTAGGAACAAGTGGGTCTCTGATTCTTATGCCTGCTCTTTGGCTGGTTTTTTTTTTTTTTTTTTTTTTTTTTCTCTTCATTTGTCTTCCATAACCACAATATGTTAGGTTGACTTTCTCTCATTTTATTTTATTATTATGCCTTAGAAGCCTGTTTTTTTTTTCTAATGAGAGTTAAAACAGAAGTGGATCCAGATTAGAGGGGAAGTGAGGAAAACTGTTAAAAGCATAAGGAAGGGAATATATAAGGGATATACTATGTGACAAAAAAATAATCTGTTTTCAATAAAAGGATTTTTTTCCAAAATGGTTAAGCTATTATTTTAAGATAATGCCAATCAGTTCTGCTGACATAATACACATATAAAAAAACTAACACAATTTTTATGAAGTCACAAAACACTTTAAATGCCTAAGGCAATCCCAAGGAGTTAAAACAAGCTGGAAAATAAAATAAAATAAAAACTTGACATCAAATTACACTACAGAGCCAAAGTAAAAAACAGCTTGGCATGGCATAAAACCAAACAGTCAAACCTGGAGAACAGAATGGAGAACCTGGACATATACCACCAAAGCTATAGCAACCGAATTTATGAGAAAGATTGAAGTAGTAATTAAAAAAAAATTTCAACTAAAAATATCTTATATTTGCATAGATCCATATCAGAATTCTGGAAGGTACTTTAAGAAGTGCCACAAATAGTATGCTAATCAGTAAAAGAACAAATAAACAAGGAAAGTTGTCTTCCAAATGCTTTGGATGTTCAAAAGAACTCATGTATTTCTGTAGAACAGCTACAAGCAGTCTTTCAGGGAAGAAAAGGCTAAAGAAGTTTTCTGGTACTGGTGCAGGAGAAAGTAGTTGTGGATGTACCATGGTCTCTAGAAGCACTAGTATATGGCCAGTCATGGTTTCAGTCTTCATTGCATTTAGAATGTGGGTCTATCAAGTTGTCTGTGAAATCACCAAGCAGTCAAGATAACCTGACAGGATTAAAACCCCCAAGAACTGCAGTTTTATTGGTTTTATTTCTTGTTTTCCTAACTCATGTGCATGTCAGGTGGGCAATAGGAATAATGTAGTAGATGTTACTATCATGGAGGCTCCTAATTCAACAAGCTGACAAAACTTGCATATTCATTTTGGTTATGCTTAGAAAGACAAGGTGCTACCTACTTAAGTTTCTGTATTGACCATCTGAGGGTGATGTTTATGTAAAAAACCCAATCACCCACAGAAATGTCATCAATCGTGTACTTTAAAGAAGATTAAATTATTTTTATTCCTGATCCATATCAAGGTAAGCTTGTAGACAATGGAACAACGATTCATAAGAACAAAGGGTCCAAAAGATGGAAAACACAGAGAAATGAAGGGAGTGATGTTCACCAGCCACCAGCTGTGATTATAAAATAGAGTAATGCAGCCTCTTAAGATTGAGGAGAGACTATAAAATACCAGAAAGGTAGACACTAAGACCAGGATGTTCTGGGTGGCACTGGACTCAGGTGAGGTCTTATTGTAACCATGAGAGCTGCGGATGTGTTGAACCCTCTTCTTGTGTCTGTACAGAATGACAATCATGGAGCTACTGGACCAGGTAATCAGCACAGAAAAGAAGACTTCAGGACACATGACAAATGCTACATGAAATAACTCAATGATTTCATCACACCTTGAAACAGTGCAGTATCCAAAATCTAGTATTCTTGTCATGTTTTCGCTATTAAATTTGATAAATGAGTACACAAATGAAATGAAATGTATTAACATGGAGAAGACCCAGAGGAGGGAAATGGAGCAGCAAATATAATTTATACTTCTGAATTTATGACCCTTCCAACAGAATTCCCTGGGTCTGATGATCATGGTCTGGAAGACACTCAAGAGACAGGTGGTGCCAATGGACACACTCCGACTGAATGCTTGAATGTAGAGTAAGAGCCTGCATCCAAAATTATTTAAGAACTTCTTCAGCCCAAAAGCTGCCATTGTGTGGGGCACTCCTAAAGAGATTATGATCATGACATTGGCTGTCATTAGGTGCACAAGAATCAAATCTGTGGGCTTTAATATGCATTCTCTATAGTAAATGACTAGATAATAGAAGATAAGAGAAAAATTTCCCAGAATTCCTATTGTAGTTTGTGATAAGAAAATAATTCTCTTTACCAGAATCCAGAAGTCCATTCTCTGATTCAGAAAAATTTCCTTTAGTTTATGTCCCAGCTAGTTCTCTGGTCAAATTAACAAAAACAAATGCTCATAAATTGTGGTAAATACAGGACACCTTTAATCCATGGAGCTTCCAATTAGCTTATGCAGAGGGTCATCTAAAGCGAGGAATTCAAGGCCAGCCTAGAGCACATAAAAAGATCTTATCCCAAAAGTTTTGATAGAAGTGATCGCTTTCTGTGTATGTCACTATGAATTTGCTCAGTACCTCACAATGCTCATATTCATGGAAGAAGTAACATTAGTTTTCATAGAAAATCCAACATTCGGGACAATATGATGTTGGCCTGTGAGAAACAAAGAAAAGAGCTGGGTCGTGGCCCACACCTTTAATCCAAGCACTGGGGAGGAAGAGCCAGGTGGATCTCTGTAAGTTCCTGGCCAGGGTCCTACACAAAGCAAGATCCAGGACAAGCATCAATACAACAATGAGAAACATTGTCTTTAAAAAAAAGAAAAGAAACAAACAAAAGTTATAGCCCAAACAAACACTATACCAGAAAATATTGATATTAGCCAGTCTTTATGTAAAAGAATACAAATTCAATAAAGTATCTAATTTAAATTCTTATTGTATAGTTTAACTAAAATTAAAACAAAAATAATGAGATATTTATAATACCACTTGGAATACATCTATGGTCTATGACAGAGCAAAGATTACTCCACCTTGTCTAAGGTGGAGGCATTTTTGGTTTAACCCAAAACTGACCTTCTGTTTCCTACCACCATTGTGTATAGTCTCTTGGGATAGAAGCAAACCTTTTCCTAATAACTGGTGGCCATAATGTGCAGGTACCTGAATGCTGCCGTATTACATTAATCTGCTAGTTTGTTTACTTCCTCGTGCCAATTGCCAGTGAGGATATAGATTGTCTGAGTTCTTTGTCTTTTAAAGCTCACTGTAAAATGCATTTGAGGCAGCTATGTGAGAAGCCCTTCTCTTCAGGCAGTTGCTTAATGCAGACTCTCAATTTAAACTTTGATGTTTCTGAATGGTCTTCGAGTCTCAAACCTGCAATTGTCTTATATAAGAAAAATTATTAAGAACTCAAAACATCTTGGACTTGCCTCTATTGGATGTGCACCCAGGGGAGGCCAGAACTTCTTGTGGGTGAGAGATGGGGGTGTATTGGGAGGGGAAGGCTTTGGGGGTGGGAGGAGGGAAGAGGTGTATCTTTGATTGGTGTGCAGAATGAACAAAAAGTTTTCTTAATAAAAAAGCAGGGAAAAAGAAAGGTAAAATACAGATAAATAAAATCTAAACACACACACACGAAGAACACAAATCATAGGAATGTGGATTCAATTGAAAACAAATCAAAATCATTTAAGTGCTATCTATTATGAAATAGCCAACACACACATATGTGTACATCTGGTCAGGGATCTTAGAGAAGTGGGGACATCTGGTTTTATTAAATCACACAGAATGTATAACTGAACAAAAATAAACAATGTATGTGAGGAAAAGAATTACAGATAAATATGACATCTGATAAATGATAGCTAATAGGTTAATGATTCATATTTCTATTCAAACTGTGTCTGGAATAATAATGCACCTCTCCAAACTCTAGAGTGGAAATTAAAGAAGGAAGGCAGTGGGTCAGACAGCCCATTGGTGCAGTAGGTCAAAACTCTCAGGACACCATACACTGTTCCTGTGAAAGACAGTATCTGTTAACCCTTCTCTAATCAGATAAGGTCCCCTGCAGAAGCAGGCAGTGCATTTGTGAATTAGTACCAGGCCGCACCAAGCATCACCAGGATGGACACTGTTGCATTTTCACACTCAGCAATCATGCAGAGACAGCCAGCTAGAACTGGGAATGAACCGACAGTGGAACTTGGATCTAAAGTAGTTTAAGCAGAGTGGGAAAATGAGCTGAGACTTAAGGAACTACCAGATATTTACAGTCTCCCCTTCCCCATTCACTGGCGTTTTAGAATACCCTAGGAAATGGTTACAGAAGAAATGGAAGCTACTCTATTAGGTGATGGAATCCAGGTTGATAAAGACAGATATCAGAGTGCCAAGTGTAATTTCATAGCTTCTAACTTTTAGAAATGTGTGTTTACAAAAGAGTATGTATAGAGGCCAGGAAACTTGAAAGGAGCCCATTAGAGGGTCTCAGTGTGGGATGGGGAGTGTAAAACAATACATGGGTTTTGGAAGTGAAAGAAAGAATAATGGACATGGAACAGTATAAGCTTGGAGGAGAACAACGGAATAGTGGAAGGGAGACTTTGGAGCCAATAAAAAACAGGAAGTAAGACAATGCCTTAAGGAAACTTGCTGCTTTTTAAACAAATAAAGCATAAAGAATAAAAAAACAAGCCAAACATAATAACCATCAATTAAAAATAATGAAGAAAATATTAAAATTATTAAATTTTGGTATGCATTTGGGTGAATTAAAAATCATAAACCATGGCAAAGTCTGTGAATGTCCCACAACTAATGTTTAAAAATGGGTTATATCCACTTAAGTTGAGCTAACATTACTCTACACACCATTTTCACACTCTTTTTTATTTTTATAATACTCTATTCATTTCTTATTTTTCTGAGAAATACATTATATGATTACAATTAAATTAGTGGTACAAATATAAATAATATATTCAGCCTCTAGAACAATATCTTTAGTTTTTGGAAACTATCATAATTTTACCAATTTTTTTCTTTCCTCCATCCCCTTTCAAGTAATAACACATTAACTTCATCTCAAATTCATGACCTCAGACCTCTTCTTTAATTGTTTTTATATTCATATGTGTTTTTGTGTGTATCTGTGTGCATGTGTGTCTGTTTAAGGTTAATTGTATTTTCCTGTTTTCAGGGTTCACTTATTAGTACTAATAACAAATTAGAGGATTCCTCCCTGGGGAAGACTGCTTCCTTCAATTCTCAGCAATCCAACCTTGCTGTAGCTCTCACCTCTCAGCAAAGAAAATTCTCTTTGAAAAAGGAAATCTTACAAAAAACACAACTAATCAGCAACCAGCAAAGAATAATGCTGTGGTGCTGAGCACCAACTGATGGATCTACTGTACAAGTCCTGCCCTCTAGGCTCAATGAACTTTGTGTTAGAGCAGGTAGAAAGTTTGTAAAAGCCAGAGGAACAGATGTCTGCTGTGAAACTGCAACTACTGAAAATGTCAGGGAGGATACACCAATGAAGTCTCCACATGGCTGCCTAGAAAAGGACATCAACACATGTAGTAACATGGAAGGGAAATCTAAATGTGCCAGAATAATCATACTTATAAGAATAACCACACAACTAAATTTACTTTTCACATCATCCAGTAACATTCATGGGAGTTTCAATTTGCTGAACACCCAAGAATGTCTAGTGACAACTGATGATCAATTAATGAATACTCACAAAATAGATTTTTACAGGACAATTCTGGTCTGACAGGAATCTGTAACATTGGTGCTGGTGGTTCCACAGAGGCTGCTTCTGAACAGGGGGATGAGTGTGCACTGAAGTCGCCAAGGAGAGGGGAATCAACAAAGATCATGACTAATTTTGGCATTGATGGTTCCAGAGCACAAAGAAAGTGTATGGACATTTTGCAGTGAAGCAGTAACACGCCATGACTCATAGCACACTGGAAAAAAAAAGAAGTTGTGCATCATCTGGCATCAAACCTTCAGCAGAATCATTTAGGCCAGAATCATCTGCAGGTAGCCAAGCAACTCCAAGAAGAAGAACTAAAAACCCAAACTCGGTGCCATGAGTGCTACAAGAATCATGAACTAAAAGATCTGGATACCACAAAGGGAATCAGGAGAAACTGCTTGTTGAGGCTGATGTGAGGCTTTCAGGAAAGGACAAGTTAGGGCAAAGTGTATCTTTTACAAAAGGGGAGTGAGTAGGTTACAGGAAAAGGAAAGCTTATAGAGTTGTCTGGAGGCAGCAGTTGCTATGGAGAAGAAGGAGGAACGGAATCAAGAGTGATGAAAGAAGCTACCTCTACACCATCACGGATGACCTACAGGGATCAGGCGTTATATGATGATGAAATTGACCAGAAATTGAAGAAAATTTTTTTAAATTGTTCTATTTCTGATGACTGAAGAAAAGAAAGCTTACAAGATACCACAGGAGTGAGAAAAGTCATTCTTGGACAAAAGAAAACATGACTGTAGGTGCAAGCAAAAGCAGCTAAGTCAACATACTCAGCATCAAATCATGGTGATGAGCATGATTTTATAGAATTGACAGGCCCTATCTAGTACCACCAATTACAACAATGGACCCTGAGGATCTGGATGACAGCCATGATACAAATAAGCATAGTGTCAATTGCCATGTCTCAAAATCAGAGTCCTCCAAAACAAATAGTAATTAAAATATCTGCCTTGAAACTGATCTAGCCATAGCAAATATTACTATATAATAAACAATTCATTCCACATTGGTAGTTTGTCTTTATGCTGGCATTCTAAAGAGTTACTCTTAAGCATTTTTCTAATTATAAATAATTTTAGATCATTTTTCAAACAGAATTCCACATGCCTGTGCTGAAGAAGACAATAATAGATCCCAAAACTATATGGACTGAGACAAACATGAAAATGTACAATAGTTGTTAATGGAGGACTCCATTTACCAAAGTCCTACACAATTACAATGTGGTCAAACCTCTGAAGTATTTACCAATAAGTTTCTTCCCTTAAACAGTGCCACAGAAATATGTTTTAATTAATTAGTTAAAGGGAATTTTTGTCATATTACACAATAGTATTTGTTCTCTCTACTGTTTTCCAAGTTATGCTTCACTTGTAAAATTCCTATTAGTTGTATGGTTATGGGTTTCGTTTCATTATTTGAGAAAGTACTTGCAAAGGAAAATAAGTAGAGATGGAAGGAAGGTAAGAAGAAAGAATGGGAAGAAGGAAGGAAGGACAGAAGGAAGGAAGGAAGGAAGGGAGGGAGGAAGAAGGAAGGAAGGAAGGAAGGAAGGAAGGAAGGAAGGAAGGAAGGAAGGAAGGAAGGAAGGAAGGAAGGAAGGAAGAAAAAAAATAGATGTGAGTTTTAGTTAAAGTTGGTTGTATGGAGCTGGTTTCTGTACATTAAACTTAGCAAATCATGGTTCCCAACCATGATCCAAGCAAACATCATCCAATGTTTGTGCATGTTCATACTAACTGTGATGTGAGTTCACTGAGATGTTCCTTGGAGCACTATAAAAGCATCTTTTTAATTTATGCTTTTGGTGTTTCATATAACAATAGTATATACATAGGAAATATAATATCATTTGAGCTATATACTGTCCATCAGGGAAGTAAAATTGCAACATTACTAGAAATGTCTAATGTTCTACCTACTTGGAATTGTCCTTACTAAGAGGATAGGCTAATTCCCAGGAAGATGATGCCAGTGGACCAATCCTGCCACATCTGTGAGGATGGAAAAGTTTTAAATTATTGATGGGATACTTCATCCTGAAAGTTGCTGTGGCCTTTGTGACTGCTTGAATGACAATTACTAAGGAGTATCTATACCAAATACTTGAGATTTGAGTATTTGGGTATTCACCTGCATTCAGTGTAGTGAAATAAGAAGAAAATTTTAAAGAAAAGAAACAGTGACCACTAACCACTACAGTGTGAGAGCACCTTGTGTTCAGGTCTGTGAGGTCTGTCAGCTGGATTCTGAAATGCATGCTTGTATTCATGGTAATAGCATCAGCAAAAACAACAACAACAATAAGAAAACTGTGTTGCAGTTACACAGGTCATGTGCACAGAAATCCACTTATAAAAATTCAATTCATTTCATTTGTGAAGATTTAAATGCATAATGGCAAATCTAACTTTTAAAAAAGTTTCATTTTATTGAATGTATATCACCCTGTACAATTCAAAACCTACAGCCTTTCTTACTTGATCATTTCCAATGGTCTGGAATAACACAAACCTAAAAACCAATGCCAGTGCTGAGGTCCCACTGGTGTGGCTGGTCCATTAATAATGAACACAGTCCTATTCCACTCAGTGAAGTGAACAACAAAAGTGCATCTCAGGAGTCCAGGACCCTCAATCATGCCTGATCACATCCTCTTATCTTCCCGTACCTTATATTCACTGACATTTCAGTCAGAAATAATATCATATAATAACATATCCCTAGTACCACATTTCTGTGGACCAACCCCAGCACTGGCCATGTCCTAGACAAGAAAAAGGAGTTGATGAGGTAAGGATGAGCTGGCCATGATGGTTGATAGATTCGTAGTTCAGAGAACTCCACAGTGCATGCAGTTCAGTGATAAAGACTCTATGTCCATAAACAATTCTAAATCTTTTGGATTCTATACATTAAAACTTAGATATACTTAATGGTTGTTTCCTACTGCTTCATCTCTATTCTCTCCTCTTTCACCCTGAACATTACAAGAAATAGAAGGTGTTATTTTTTTAATTAAGTGTAGAAATCACCAACAGCAGTAACAATTTATGAGTCACTGCTTGCCTGTTAGTTTAACATTTTCTTTAGGTTTTTTTATGCCTATCTGATGTGTATAGTAGCTTTATTTCAATGGTTAAGATGTGAACATAGAAACAGAAAAGGTTAGTGCCTCTCTTAAATATAAAGCGTTTTTTGTTTTTGTTTTTGTTTTTTTGTCAGAGTGAATACTGGAAGGTCAAAAACATGGCTAGTAAGGCTTAAACAGGGTTACCTAAGTTCATCATCATAAAATCATGAGAAATATTTTCAAACACTGCAGTGTTTTATGTAGTTTGTGTGCCACACATGACATGTCTTTCATGTTGTTGATATTTTATTGTATGTTTTTGTGTAAAGAAGTTTTGTCTGGGAGAGTAGACAGATAGCTCAGTCATACAAAACACTTGATGGTATTTCAGTGGACCTGAGCTTGAATCTCAGCACTGACATGCTGGCTCACAACTGACTCTAAATTCAGGTGCAGGGGATTCTGACTAGCTCTTGTGGCCTCTGCAGGTGCTGTAGTCTCATAGCGCACTTTTAGATGTACATGCAAAATATTCATACACACAAAATAAAAGTAGATAAGTAAATAAATCTTTTAAAAAATAGTTTTCATTTTGGAATAAATGTTTCTTTCATAGACAAAAGGCTTTTGGGACTTTAATAAAATGCAGTCTTCTAACAGTGACCTGTGGTGACAGCTGTCCTAACTCCCAGTTTGATTGCACAAGTACAAGATGAAACCTGATGTTTATGATACCATTGTAAATCTGCATTGTTTTTAATGATGGGAGAAGGCTAGAGTGGTAAGTCAAATGAATTACTAACATCATTACTCTGTGTAAATGTAATGTAAGATGCTAATGTGTGCTGAAATTACTGAGAAGAAAATTAAAATACTAAAAAGTTTCCTTTAAATCTTGTATTTGCTTACTAATTCTTATATTGATAAATCCATCATACAAAATATTGTAATCCACTCTCAAATAAAAAGGATTCATGAGAGATAATAATGAACCTGAATAATGCCAGAACTGAAATATTGACCAATATGAAATAAAAATAAGCTGAGTGTGGATATAAGCATAGCTGAAGGGTAGAGTCTTGGCCTACCATTGCACATGGCATGTATTTGTTCTAATATCAACAAGGATAAAACAGTGAGGGAAAGCATGGCAGCAGAACTTTGTGCTTAACAATAGAATATGATTCAACCAGGGGAGATAACAGAAGACACATTTGTTCCTTACTCTCATTTCCAATGCTCATATTATTGACATATAAGTCATAAATTCCCTTTGGTGTTACTTCCCCAAGTTTAAGAGGCAGGTTTTAAGCATGTCATTATACCACTGTCATTCTATACAGACTCTGTTCCTGACTCTCTGACTTATTCATGTAGTGTTGCATAAGAATACCATTTAGTCCAGAAACAAATTCACAAGCTATATCTTTTAGGGCTGTGTGACTTTTACATTTCTATTAGAATGTTTACTATGGGCATAAAACTATGCTAAATTCAACTATGATAATCCCAATGCCAAGATAGTCTACACATCATGTAGAGGATGGTGAATTATCACATTTTCATGTTACCACAATCCTTCAGCACTCTCACAGATGGATTGCATTACCATAGGGGTAACCAAGGTCCTTCTCAACCAGAGATTTATATTACAGTAGGTCCTGACAGGGACCAGCACAAAGATACCTGTGCCTAATTTTGACTAACCTCTTTGATATGGAATTATTTTTCTGCAACTTCTGTCTGTTCCACAGATCTATTTTTGCCTCAGATTCCAATTGCTAGGCTTTGGCACTTACTCAGGCTTCTCTTCTGTGCTGATTCTGCTGCTAAGAATGAATTACAAAGTACTCACCTGACATTTGGCTTCTGCAGAGTAACGGGTTCATTAGGCAGATTCTAACTCTTAATAAGCAGTGCTCTGTGACAGTCAGCTCAAGACTGAGGTAGAGGTCTATGACTCTGACCTCACCTCCCTCCAGAACTGCAATTTTCATTTCACCTACAGTAGGAATGACAGACTGGCTTTGGGAGCACAAATCATTTGGGGAGGAAAAGATACATATTCTAATTGCTAATTAACAAAGATACTTAAGACTTTTTGTAAATATCTCCAAAGAGGAAATGTATTTTGAAGGGGCATTGAGTTTTCATCATCCCTGAAGGTTGACTCAGGTCACACAGAAGGTTCTAGGGAGTTTGAGGTCAGATTCATGAGAAGTTACAGAAGTTTCTATGTCCCATTGGATCCAGTGCACTCTGATTCCTTCCAACACAAATAACTGTTAGCTGTTTTCAAAAAAAATTATGATACTTACTTCTTAAATGTTTCTTTCACTTAGTTACATACATGCATATGTGTTTTAGTCAAGCCCACCCTACATTATCTCCTTTATAAAATCTTATCCATCACCACTATTTCCTCTAACTGTCATGTGTTCATTTAAAAAAAAAGCAAGCAAAAGAAGGAAGAACACTGATACTACTTAAGGATGCTGACATGTACCTAGTGTTTTGGCATCTTTGAAAGTATGGGTAGATGCTCAAAAGTCAAATCCTTCATGAAATAAGACACTTTGCTTCCCAAATCCTTCTGTACCCAACAGCTTTTCAGGTAGGAGTGATACTTTCTGCACACTTCCATTTGGCTTGGATTTTGTCTAATTTCACCTTGTGCAGATTTTATGCATATTGTCCTAAGATGTGGATTCACATGTGCAAGTACTCAGTTCTGTCTGGACCAAACATTTTCTTGGAATTATCTATCACCTCTGGTTCTTACACTCTTTCTGCCTTTTTTTCCGTGAAGATCCCTTGAGTACTGAGTGGAAAAGGTGTGATATGGGTGTACACTTTTTAGCTTGGACCCAGAGTATCGTTTTTGTTTTGTTTTGTTTTGTTTTGAGACAGGGTTTCTATGTGTAGTCTTGGTGACTGTCCTGGCTCTCACTCTGTAGACCAGGCTTGCCTTGAACTCACTGAGATCCTCCTGGCTCTGCCTCAGTGCTGGGATTAAAGGTGTGCGCCACCACCTGGACAGAGGATCTTATTCTCAGCACCTTGAATGATTGTGGGCCTGTGTGTTAATCACAATAGACTGCAAAGAAAACTTTTCTGATGAGGGTGGATTATAGTGTAATCTCTAAGTATGAAAAAGTAGCAGTTTATTGGGCAGTTTATTACTATTTTCATTTAGTAAAATAATAATATTAACTTCTTCCCTGGAATCTATACAACACTCTAGCCACATATTCTTTCCTTGATAATGGTGCTTTCATTGGTTCCAGCCTGTGATGTGGACCTGCAATTTAATTATCAAGTGATTGTTTACTCCCATGATGTTCATGACACAATTGTACCAGGCTTGTTTTTCTATAGATATCAGGGTTCATATCTAGGTACTACTGATGATTGCTTCTAGCTCTGTGAAATGTAACCAGTAAGGTTAAAGGGACCAGTGTAATTTTTCCATGGTCTGCAATAGGGATGTACCTCCAAAGGACCATAGACTAGTAAACATTATAGGCTATTGACATTATTCTTTGTTATCTTCAATTTATTTCTTAACTTCCAACCCCATACAATGATCCAGTTTAGAGTACTCAGCAGAGGAAATAGTCAATTTTAGGGAGACTATCCAATGAATAAAAGGAAAAGCATGAAGGTACAATGAGCAGTGCAGTTCATTAGATCACTTAATACAATGAAATACAAATGGATTGTACAGTGATGCATTAAAATATAATGGGAAAATGAAGAAATATGGACTATACTAATCAACAAAATTTTTAGATTATTAAGAATATTTTTTTTACTTTTGAAATGTAAGTATTATTATTTCCCTTTCCATTTTCCTCACTCAACTCCTTCCCGTGGCCACCCTCAATATTCCTCAAATTTGGTTTGGTTCTATTTAATTATTATTAGAGCACACATACAGACAGGCACACACACACTCCCATATATACAAGCATATCTTTGTATGTGTGTATACATGCATATGTATATAAATGTGTTCCTCAATGAATGAATACAACTTGCTTAATCCATAGTATCTGAATGTTTTAGTAGTTATGTTTGGAACATTTATTATATTTACATTGTCATAAAGTAGATTTTTGGTTGTCACTCTTACAGTGTGATAATTGTTTTGAACTCTGTTCCAAGTTTATATACTATGTTACAGAACAAGCATCTCTATATATTCAATTTCTGAAGAATACCACGAGCATAGCTCATGAAAAACAGAGCTTAGAGACACAGTAATGGACATCTAATCCTCTTATCTTGCATGTAATTTCAACACTAATTAATAGATTTGCATCTCATTTTTTGATTATGATAGAAGTCACATATTTTTAAATATTCTAAAATGTTTCAAATATGTTAATGCTATTTGCTTTAGCCTACTTTCTTTACCTTCTTTCCTCATTAGTTATAATTGTTTCTGAACAATAGATCCAAACTGAAGACAAAGTCTACTTGGATCAAATGTGCTTTCATCTTCAATACACATAGCACCACTTTTTGGTCTTAACATGTTCAATACATTTGACTAAAATATAATTGTGTCACTTCCTCTTTTCCCTTCTCAGCTCAAAACTCTTTCAAGTCTCCTCTATTCAAAGCTTTTTGGGTGCCGTGCCAAAACCTTCTCCTGAAGTTTGTGGAAGGTGCTTTCAAGCAGCGGGAATTTCAATTTTATCAATATAAAATGAATCTATGTACACCAGGCTCTTGAGTCCATCACTTTACTGTTCTAAGTAAGATAATTATTTGCCTCTGCTCTCTCTGCTGTTCTCTCCTTGTTCTACCTTAGTTCTATTCTATCTCTAAGTCTACAGCTTTTTTCAGCTCTCATTCTTAGCTCCTCTCTGGCCTGACTCCTAAGATTTCTACAGGAGACTCCTTGCAATTCTGAGAAAAGTTTCAAAACCCTCAAGGTCACAGTACATTCCTACAATACTCAATAGGAACTGATTCTTTACCATATTAATGCAAGGTCCCAAGGTATCAGGACCAGAGAGAGGTGGCACAGTGCCCAGTGTAACAAACTCAGCAGACTTGGCAAGTGAAGAATTGGTAGAGTTTGCTTAGGGTGTTTGTGTTAGTAGCCTCGATGAGACACCTGCTACTCAGACCTAGTGCATAATGATAAAGTTTTAAACTTATATCTATTTACAAAGGCCAGTAGTCTAATTTGAACTTGCTCTGAGGTGAAAATGAGCTAAATGTGTGTAGTTTGTATTAGATTGAGCAGAGATTATTATTTTCTGTGTTAGTCTGAGCAAAAGGAACGAGGCAGGCTTTAAGTGAAACAGTATCATGGTAAAATGGATCTGGTGATGAAGCATGTTCTAGTATATTTTCTATATATTAAGATTATACAGCTAACTGAAGACTCATCTTCCTGACTACCCAGCGATATATGTACCAATGAGATTGAGATGTAACAATGAGATTACATATAGACATTAAAGAAAATGAATAGTAATGGGAAGACATCATAGCTGTAATTCCATAAGAAGTTTACAATAGGAAACAGCCAATTCATTCAAAAGGCAGTAACTCCAACATGCCTTGAATGATGGCTTAGTTCTCTACCAGAATGGTATGCTATGATAAGTTGACGTTTGAACAAGAAGTGTCACTCCCATGGCCTTTGCTACCAGCAGCTCCCAATACTCCTCTCTTCAACACCTTCCACGTTCCACTTTTCAAAAATTAGTAGTTTCTTCATCCCCAATTACTACTGCTACATGTATATACACAGGTATATAAATAGACTTCCCCAGTCTATTTTTGTCATTTCTGTGTATATGAATCCAGGGTTGATGAATTTCTATTAGACAATCAGATAAGGATCTTGTCTCTGGGAAAGGCAAAATCTCTCTCTTACTGTAGTTATCAATAGTCTGTAGTTCCTTTTCCAGGTTTGTGACTGCATGAGATCTTTTCTCTTTCACAATTACATGTCTATTGATATTGCCATTCTTCAGCACCTTATAATACAGTCATTTCTGAGAGGCACAGCCTCAGAGCAGTCTTTCTTGTATTCTGGCTCTTAAAACCTTCACTCCCCCTTTTCTGAATTGTTCCTTGATCCTTAGATGCAAGACCTGTGATGTAGTATAACCACTGGCACTGGGCACTCTACAATTTGTTGATCTCTGCATTGCATACAGTTGTGGTTTTTCTGTGATGGTTTTTTATGAGGAAAGCAGAAGCTTATTTGATAAGGGGTGTTACCTGTATTTATCTGTGTGCTTAAAGATAAGACTTAGTAAAAAGATTATGATTATATGACTAGGTGTCAGTTGTAGTGTGACAAATATTTTCCAGGGAAGATATGATAGAAATGTCTACTTATCCCAGATACAGATGCCATGACACACAAAATTATGGATATGACCAAACACCAACTAGGTGAACTTTGTTTTTTATTGGACTTACTTACAGAATTATAAGTGAGTGGCTACTTAAAGAAACAGGAATGATTCAAAGACAGCTGCCTTATGATAGCCTGCTGCAATATGGGTGACAACTCACAAGAGCTAAAGACTTGGAACACAAGGTATAACCTTTATGTAGTTCAACATGTTAGAGAGTATTCTTTCCAAGTGACTCAGGTGGACCAAGCCTCCTCCATTCGACTCTGCTGGCCTTTGTTTATGCCTTGAGCTGGTGTGATTTCAAGGATCTTCTTTGCAACTTGACAGTTCCAAGAGAGACTATCAGCTTTTATTGCTTACTCTGAAAGAAAGAACATAATAAATCTTATCAGTTTCTTGGACTTTCTGAAGCTGTTTTGAGTTGTTTAACTTCCTTCATGTTGTATCCTGAATGAAAATCCCCCTTTGGAGACAGTGACAATATTATGAGATATGTGTATTCTTGTTGGAGTAGTTGAGTAGGTGTGACTGAGTTGGAGAAAGCATATCACTGGCGGTATTTTCAGGTTTCAGATATTCAAGCCAAGCCCTGTGTGTCTTTTTCTTCCAGCTATAAGAAAATCCAGATATGGCACTCTCAGCTCCTTCTGGAACACCATGTCTACCTATGAGAAAGGTAACATTTATGCATAGGTCAAGAAAGCTCTTTCATTTCTCCATGTTAAAGAAGAAAGAGTTCCATAAAAGGACAGGAGCTTAATAGTGATTTGATGGAGGTGTCATGGGGAGAAAGAGAAAATCCAAGTAGGAATTTTAACAAGTCAGTGCCAGCATTAATGATTTATGTGGTTTTTTTAACTAAATTTTGGCAATGGTTTTCCATTGTCTTTCTACTGTGGAAGATAGTCTTTGGTCTTCTGAAGATTTTCAAGAAAATAAAAACATTATTTCAATGCAAGACCTCACTGGGTGAGCAGGTTTCCATGCTTGTGTGTGGCCCAGGGCACTGAAAACACTCATCCCTCATACTCTCCCTAGATTCACGTGATCAGCAGAAATCCAGACTCTTACATACTGTTGCTGGAGGGCTTCTCTCCAGGTTCTACCAAGCCCGACAGTCCCACAATCCATGTATAAAATAATCAGACACTTATATTACTTGTAAACTATATGGCCGTGGCAGTCTTCTTGCTAACTGTTCTTATATCTTAAATTAACACATTTCTATAAATCTATACCTTGCCACGTTGCTTGTGGCTTACCGGCGTCTTTACATGCTGCTTGTCCTGGCAGTGGCTGCAGTGTCTCCCCTCCCCTTCTTCCTGTTCCCTCAATTCTCCTCTCTCCTTCCTGAATTATGAGCAGAATGAGTTAAAGCCACAACTTTATCACTCCAAGTTTGTCTTCCAGAACAGGTTTTATAACAAACTTTAAAATTCCTCTCCTAAGCCAGCTCTCTTTACTCGTTTATTTGAGAATTTGCCTCCTTCATGTACCCTGTTTTTCCTTTCCTCTCATCCATTCTTGTTTTGTTTATGACACCTGACTTCATTTTCCTCTGCATCTTCAATGATTCTTTCAATACTCTGTGACCCTTCAGTGTGATAACAGGCACATCACACAGCCTGATATGTCCTGAAAGCAACAGAGGAAGATGAACATGAATATGAGTGCTCTGACTAGCTATACCAGTTCTTCTGGGGTGATTTTAACTTCCAATTACATGATTTGGAGCTCTTCATTTTTTTTCTTTTTTGTTTTTTGGGGTTTTTTTTGAGGCAGGGTTTCTCCATGTAGTTTTGGTTCCTGTCCTGGATCTTGCTCTGTGGCCCAGGCTGGCCTCGAAATCACAGAGATCCACCTGGTTCTGCCTCTCTGGTGCTGGGAATAAAGGTGTGAGCAACCACCACCCAGCATTTGAGCTCTTCAAATTTATTTTGGAAAACAATTAACAACATTTTGATCAAGTTTCACCTTTTTTTAATCTTCATATTCAGCACCATTTTGGGAAGGAATGATGTCATTTTATTTTCTATGTACTTAACATAGATCTGTCAATACTTTCTCTTTCTATTCTATTTTACTGAAGATAAATGTCAGATATTCCTTTAAAAATAATATTTGAAATTATACACAAAGAATATTTATTATTCTTTGAGAATTTTAGACTCATATTCTTATCACCATATTGATTTCCAAAGTGGCTGTACAAGTTTTCATTCCCAATAGAAAGATACATTTTAATATAACTTATGAATGTAAAGAGATAGAGCCTATGCTGTACATTGTTTGACAATCTAGGAAGATAATCTCACTTGTTTTACCAGAGTTCTCTAGATCTGTTACGCTGTGAACCAGGACCATGAGAGAATGACCTCTAGAGACCTGGCAGTGGGGATCTTTTTCCTGTCCAAGACTATACTAGGAATGTTGGGAAACTCAGCCTTGCTGATATTTTATCTTTGCTGACTTCTCTGGAATCATGGAGAAGCCTAAAGTCCTGATTATCAAACGCCTGACCTGGGCCAACTTGATTGATCTGTAAAAGAATCCTGCAGACAATGGCAGCTTTTTGTCAGACTTACTATCTAGATTATATTTCATGTAAACTTACCTCATATTTTCACAGAATTACCAGATTAGCCCCACATCCCTGATGAGTATCTTTCAGGCCATCTCCATCAGACCAAGTAATTCCAAGTGGTCAAAGTTCTAGGTCAAAATCCCAGGATCTTTGGCCCTTGCCTAGGCCTGTTTGGGGCTCTCCAATTCTTGAGATACATCTTCATTTCTATACATAAAAATGGTATATTTGTAGAAGAATTTTACTGGGATAAAATATTATGGATACTGTTCAGTTACTGATACTGGAAGACTAATAGTGAAGCTTCTTGCAATCAATCCTATTGGCATTATATAATTGTCTTTTGGGAACTTATGATGTGGACCATTGGCTACATGGTGTTGATCGTACTCAAAAACAAGCAGAGGATCCAACACATTGACAAATCAATGTATCCTAGGTCATCACCTGTGACCAGAGTCACCCAAAGCATCCTCACCCTAGTGAGCAGCATTATGTTCTTCCACATAACCTCTATTGTCTTTCCATCTTATCTTTCTGTCCATGAAGGAACCAGTAGGTGGCTGTCCAATCCCTCTCTAGCTATGGGTGCATGCTTCCCTGCAGTGTGCTCTTTTCTGCTCACCTCATACCACATCTCCTTATTCAGTCTCTGTTGTACCTGTTCTCACTAGGCAACACACTCTACTTGTGTAGTCAGAGAGTTCTAAAAGCTGTACTGTCTGTATCTCTCAATTTCTACTACTATGTTCTGTTCTGTGAACACACTGTCAATATGAAACTTCAGAGTAGACACAGAATATTTATAAAGATTCTTAAATGCTGTTTGTAATTAAGACTGAGACACAGGCAATTCCTACTGTATGTTGTGAGTGCTAAAAAAAAATCACCACTTGCTGTTTCTATGGAGAATGTCACAGTAGCAGAGATAGTTAAGCTGTGGGACTATGTGGGTTATTATGATATAGGTGGGCTTCCATGAGGATGGGATGTCAATCAACATCCTCAGATTCCATGCAAAAGTTAACCAGTGCAAGTCTGCACTTAGATCTTCATCTTGAATTGGAAATTTAGTGTAGGTATCAGTCAGCAAAAAAGAACAACTTAAAAATATGAAAATGGTAAGAACAGCTTGGGGATAGCAATGAAGACATGGAAGTGTTAGGCACTGAAAAGAAGGTAGACTCAGTACATGCTGTATTTCTTAAACATAAAGTATATTAAGAGTTTAAAAAAGATTAATAATGAGCTATGAAAACATGGTTAAAACACACCTTTCTGTAAAGTTTCAGATGAAGTATTCAAATTGATCTGTAGAATCTGCATACAAAATAATAAATGCTGGATATATTTACATTTGTAATCAACAGATTACTAGTTTAAATTAAGAGGAATGACAGAGGAGACCACAAGTGGGTTAGTGGGCAGCACACACTTTGTTGTCCCTGTTCTTGAGAGGAAGGAGTAGAAAGATTGTGTGTTTGTGTTCAACCTAGGTGACATAGTGAAACTCCATCACAAATGAAATAATAAAAAAATAACGAATATAAAAATGGTGGACTGTTGTGGAATCATCTGAGGAAAACTGGGATACATAATTTAATGAGAACACTTAAGCCTACTGCATTGATATAAAATATCTCTGGGGAGTAGCTTCCTTTGTTTTACTTTAAGACTGTTCTTATTATAGTCCACTAACTTCCAATGTTGTATGACCTAAAATAATGACTTGCTTATAAGAGAAGGGAATTCTGCCAGCACATTGCATGGGGCTAGAGAATAAAGAACTGGTGCTTCTATGGTCTCTAATCTATCAGTACATTCCTCAGAAATTATATTTCTATCCTCAGTGAAAATGCCCTGCTCCTTAACCATTTTCCCCTCCCACCCACACTGATTTAAAGCAGTACATAGTTGCCACTGTAAAGATTAAACTCATCAATCCACAATCTGTTTTTTAACCCATGTTTATATTTCATTTAATTTATTTCTGAGTTTTGTATGTTGAATGACAGACAATTAGCATGCTTTCAGGTTTGAAATCTGGGTTTATTAAGTTCACAGTCAGCAGCAGTGAAAGAAAGAAAAAAACAGCAAATACCTGGAAGGCGGTAAATTTCCAGATAAGACAGATGATCACAGTGTCCAGGATACATCAACCCAAAAAATAGCACATGCAATGTAAGAATCAGCAGGAGGAGTAGGATAGTGAGAGGAACTGGGAGAAGTGAAGAAAGGGACATTGCCCTTGGAATGTAATATATAACAGAGGAATTTTTTAATGATTTGTATAAATATATCAGAACTACACTTGGGGAAAAGGCATCTTCTATGAATAGTGTTGGTCTATGTGTATGTCTGCTTGTAGAAGAAGACAAATAGATCCATATTCATCATCCTGAACAAAACTCAGCCCCAAGTACATCAGCAAACTCAACATAAAACAGCCACTAAACATGATGGAAGAAAATATATGGAATAATATTAAATGGATCCAGACTGAGGATAGTTTCATAAACAGAACACTGATATCACAGGCACGATTAATAAATGGGACCCCATGAACTTAAAATATATCGTTCAGGCAAAGGACACTCTCGATAGAACAAAATGACAACCTACAGATTGGAAAAGATTTCCCTCAGCTCTTCATTCAATAAAGGGTTTAATATTTAAATATATAAAGAATTCAGGAAACCAAACATCAATAAATCAAATAATTCAATTGAAAATGACGTAGAGACAGTCTGCAGCAGCCAGGAAACAGATAAGAGAACTGTCTCCAGGCTGCATCACTACTCCTGCTATCTTGCTAACCCCTGGATTCTGTTCCCTCAAAACCTACTCTGCTATCCTATCCCACAATACCTGGTAATTATCCAGGTGGCTAGGCCTCCCCTGCAACCACAACAGAATACATAATCAAAGGCACAACCCACAGCAGTTGTAAGAACAGGTAAGTGTCTGGCCTCCCTAAGTAAAATGCAGTAGACATCTGGTAGCTACAGAGATTAAGAGGCCACCTCAGAAGTCTGAAATGTACCAGACACCTGGAGACTGTCTTGTTCTCTGAAACAGGGTGCCTAAAAGAAAGCAACTTACCTGTGCAGGTAAGATGTAACTCTGATACTGCTGAATGGGGACTCAAAGGTCAGTGCAACCCACAACCTTATATGTCTATGAATTTGATGGCAAACCCAAGATGAAGTCACAATATTCTCAGAGATTATCCCACTAGACAATGATAACCCCAGGATCTTGTCAGGGTTTGTCTGTGGGAGCCCACAGTCGCTCAGCTTCACACTGTGACTCAGCATGAAGCTGCCATTATGACCCAAAAGAGTTCCAAGCTTGCTTGTTCTTACCTCTTTAGAAGTGTGAGAAAGTTCTGATAATGCTCCTGTTAAAAGTACAGGGGTTGTGAGAAAGTCCTGATTAGCTTTGTGGGAAAGAACTAATCATTTAGCAAATACCCAATTCTAGGTATGCTGCTGATGTTAGCAGGTGGCATATGTTTGATTCAAGGACAGGCTAGAGTGCCTGTGCTGTGCATTGTTCCACTTTAGCCTTTCAGTTTCTATATAGGTGGGCTGTGAAATAAACTCAGGGCTGGCTGGTTGTTGACAGAATCCTTTCTGGCACTAAATTTCTGTCTCTATTTGTTCTTGTTACTCTGTTTTTTCCTTAGCCTCATTCCTTACTCAGCTACCCTAGGCAACTCAATGGCTGACTCTAACACCTATCTCCTGAGGGAGTCAACTTGAGCCCTGAGAAAGCCTTGTTCCCATCAATAAATAAAAACTTTTAACTGAGTAATGAGCATAACATAGGGTGAGATGGGGCAGAACAAAAGTGTGGAAGTGACTTTTCTCTCTTGTTCTATGAAGAGCAGAGGATTTCCTGGAATAGGACCTTACAAACCTAGTATTCTGGGGACAGTGGACTAAGGTCCAAGGATGTGGATGCAAATAGACTCTGCCTTCCTGCAGAGCATGTCTCCCCAACTTTACCTGACAATTATTCCATAGATGCCTTGAAAATTGTATTTGTGGGCTGAGGAGGAGTCTTAGGGGACAAAAAGTTTAATGGGTAAGCAGCAAGCCCTGAGTTGGGATCTTAACTACTTCCAAAAAAGGTTTGTACACAATGATCTTCTGGTATGCCATGACAGAAATAATGGGATCCCAGAGGCTCAGAAGCTAGCCAGCCTATCTTAAATGGAAAGATCTGAGTTCGTTGAAAAACCCTGTTCCAAACATAAGTTGGAAAGTGAATGAGGAAGACATTGGACAGCAACCTCTGGCCTCTACAGGACTGTGCATGCATATGTCTACACACACACACACACACACACACACACTCTTGAGGAAATATC
Organism: Peromyscus leucopus; assembly: GCF_004664715.2. NCBI lineage: Eukaryota > Metazoa > Chordata > Mammalia > Rodentia > Cricetidae > Peromyscus > Peromyscus leucopus. Next base: position 182,106,437 of record NC_051063.1, read on the forward strand.
ATGGAAAATTGAACAGGAGAAATAAGTTTTAACGTGATAATGAAGCTAAAGACTTGCTGTCTGAAAACTTGCCACCTTGTTTGTCTTCCAAACATGATTGTTTTTTGAGTCAAAGCTGGTGGTACATGCCTGTAATCTCTGTAACCAGGACCAAAGGCTGAAGAACCATAAGTTCAAGACCAGTGTTGGGTTCAGAGCACAAAACTGTCTCAAAAACAACCTAATAGATTATTTGTGAGTACTACTCAGTTAAGGACAGAGTGTTTGCTAAAGGTTAAAATATGGTCAAAACCCTTAGAATAGGTATAATGACACTCACAGCTTTAGCCAATACAATATCATCAGTAAGTTTTAAACATGTTCATAGTTGTAGAAACCTCATCAAGCAATGGGAGAAAGGGACTACAGAGATGAGTCATCAATTAAGGACACGGCCTGCTCTTCTAGCAGATAGTAATTGGATTCTGAGCACCGATTCTGAGACTAAACACCCTCTGTAATTCCAGTGTCAGGAGATCTGATGCCGGCTTTGGACTATGCAGGCACTCCATCCATGTGGTACACAGACATACTTTCAGGCAAAGCAAGAATAATCATGATTTCAAATAATAAATCTTGTTTTTTTAATTTAAACTAAGAAATGGAAAAGAAGCAGAATAACTCATGGCTTTAATTCTAGTGGTCAGAATTTGAAGGTGGAGGATAGAGTTGAGTTCAAAGCCAGTCTGAGTTACATAGAGAGTTCTAAGGCAGGTTGGACTACAGTGTAAGATCCTGTCTCAAGAAAAGTATTAAAATGCCAAACAAAAACATGCTTGTATTTACAAAAGTTGTAGTCAAGTTAAACACAGGGTTGATCAGCAAACTAGTGAATAATGACTCTTACCAGCAAGCCTGTTGACTTGAATTATATCCTGAGAAGCCACACCCTACGGGGAGAGACCTGAATAAAGTAAGTTTGATGCTGATCTGCACGTGACCACACCTACATACTAAATGATTTTAAAAAATTTAGGCCAAGTGTGGTGGCACACACATTTGACCCCAGCACTCAGGAGAGAGAGGCAGGAGGACTGAGTTTGAGGCTAGGTCAGATCTGCATAGTGAGTTCCAGGAAGCCAGGATAATATAGAAAACCCCAGTATCAAAAAGAACAATTAACTACAGAGTAGAATTAAGAAAGAGTAAATATTAAGTGACATAAAAGATTAGAAGTTGGTTATCACAGAGGGCATTGATGAAGTGAGCAGAATGAAGGGAAAATTGGACAAGCACACCAAGAAAATTGCTGATATGAACTCACAGAGACTTAGGGGTATGCATAAGAAGTGCATGGGTCTGATCCCAGTATTTGAGTATATCTTATAACTTTTAGTTTTATGTTTTTGTTGGATTTATGAGTGTAGGAACAAGTGTTATACCTGTTCTTTGGCTTTTTTTTCTGTTTGCTTGTCTTCACTTAACCACAAAGTGCTAGGTTGATTTTATGTCATTTATTTTATGATTATGCCTTAGAAGCCTGTGTTTTTCTAATGAGAGAACAGAAGTGGATCCAGATGGGAGAGCAAGTAGGAAAACTGTTAAAAGCATAAGGAAGGGACTATATAAGGTATATACTATGTAACAAAAAAATCTGTTTTCAATAAAAGGATTTTTTTCAAAAAAGGCTAACCTATTATTTTAAGATAATTACAATCAAAGTTCTGCTGCCAAAACTAACACAATTTTCATGAAGTCACAAAACACTTTAAATAGCTAAGGCAATCCTAAGGAGTTAAAAGAAGCTGGAAAAAAACTTGACATCAAATTACACTACAAAGCCAAAGTGAAAAATGACAGCTTGGCATGGCATAAAACCAAACAGTCAAACCTGGAGAACAGAACAGAAAACTTGGACATAAACTACCAAAGCTATAGCATCCCAATTTATGAAAAATGATTGAAGTAGTAATTTAAACATTTTTTTCAACTAAAAAGATCTTTTATTTATTTTATTTATTTATTTGCATAGATCCATATCAGAATTCTGGAAGGTACTTTAAGAAGTTCCACAAGTACTACTCTAATCAGTGAAAGAACAAACAGACAAGGAAAGGCCTCTTCCAATTGCTTTGGATGTTCAAAAGAACTCAACAAGTATTTCTGTAGGACAGCTACAAGCAGTCTTTCAGAGAAGAAAAGGCTAAAGAAGTTTTCTGGTGCTGGAGTAGGAGGAAGTAGTTGTGGACGGACCGGGGTCTTTAGAAGCGCAAGTATATGGCCAGTCATGTTTTCAGTCTTCATTGCAGTTAGAATGTGGGTCTATCAAGTTGTCTGTGAAATCACCAAGCAGTTAAGATGACCTGACAGGATTAAAACCCCCAAGAAGTTCAATTTGATTGGTTTTATTTCTTGTTTGCCTAGCTCATGTGCATGTCAGGTGGGCAATAGGAATAATGTATTAGCTGTTAGTCTCATGGAGGCTCCTAATTCAAACAGCTGATAAAACTTGCATATTCATTTTGGTTACACTTAGAAAGACAAGGTTCTACATACTTAAGTTTCTGGATTAATCTATGAGCGTGTTGTTTAAGTAAAAGGCTGGATGTCCTGAAGATATCATCATTATTGTACTTCTTACAAGATTAAATTATTTTTATTCCTGATCCATATCAAGGTAAGCCTGAAGACAATGGAACAACGATTCATAAGAACAAAGGGTCCAAATGATGGAAAACACAGAGAAATGAGGGGAGTGATGTTCACCAGCCACCAGCTGTGATTATGAAATAGAGTAATGCAGCCTCTTAAGATTGAGGAGAGACTATAAAACACCAGAAAGGTAGACACTAAGACCAGGATATTCTGGGTGGCACTGGACTCAGGTGAGGTTCTACTGTAACCATGAGAGCTGCGGATGTGTTGAACCCTCTTCTTGTGTCTGTACAGAATGACAATCATGGAGCTGCTCGACCAGGTGATCAACATAGACAAGAAGACTTCAGGGCACATGACAAATGCTACATGAAATAACTCAATGATTTCATCACCCCCTACACTATTGCAGTATCCAAAATCTAGTATTCTTGTCATGTTTTCACTATTAAATTTGATAAATGAGTACACAAATGAAATGAAATGTATTAACATGGAGAAGACCCAGAGGAGGGAAATGGAGCAGCAAATATAATTTATACTTCTGAATTTATGACCTTTCAAACAGAATTCCTTGGGTCTGATGATCATGGTCTGGAAGACACTTAAGAGACAGGTTGTGCCAATGGACACACTCCGACTGAATGCTTGAATGTATAGTAAGAGCCTGCATTCAAAATTATTTAAGAACTTCTTCAGCCCAAAAGCTGCCATTGTGTGGGGCACTCCTAAAGAGATTATGATCATGACATTGGCTGTCATTAGGTGCACAAGAATCAAATCTGTGGGCTTTAACATGCATTCTCTATAGTAAATGACTAGATAATAGAAGATAAGAGAAAAATTTCCCAGAATCCCTATTGTAGTTTGTGATAAGAAAATAATTCTCTTTGCCAGAATCCAGAAGTCCATTCTCTGATTCAGAAAAACTTCTTTAGTTTATGTCCCAGCTAGTTCTCTGGTCAAATTAATAAAATAAATGCTCATAACTTGTGGTAAATATAGGACACCTTTAATCCATGGAGCTTCAAATTAGCTTAAACAGAGGGTCATCTAAAGAGAGGAATTCAAGGCCATCCTAGAGCACATAAAAAGTTCTCATCCCAAAAGTTTTGATAGAAGTCATTGCTTTCTGTGTATGTCACCATGAATTTGCTCAATACCTCAGAATGCACATTTTAATGGAAGAAGAAACATTAGTTTTCATAGAAAATCCAACATTTGGGACAATATGATGTTGGCCTGTGAGAAACAAAGAAAAGAGCTGTGTGGTCATGGACCACACCTTTAATCCAAGCACTGGGGAGGAAGAGCCAGGTGGATCTCTGTGAGTTCCAGCCAGGGTCCTACACAATGCAAGATCCAGGACAATCATCAATACAACACTGAGAAACATTGCCTTTAAAAAAAAGAAAGAAAAGAAAAGAAACAAAGAAAAGTTATAGCACAAACAAACACAATTCCAGAAAGTACTGATATTTGCTAGTCTTTATGTAAAAGATTATAAATAAAATAAAGACTATATAATTTAAATATATTGATTCTTATTGTGTAGTTTATCTAAAATTAAAACAAAAATAATGAGATATTTATAATACCACTTGGAATACATCTATGGTCTTGTGAAAGAGCAAAGATTAGTCCACCTTGTGTAAGGTAGAGGTGTTTTTTGGTTTAACCCAAAACTGACCTTCTTTTTCCTACCATCTTCTTATATAGTCTCTTGGGAAAGAAGCCAACCTTTTTCTAAAAAATGGTGGTCATAATGTGCAGGTAACTGAATGCTGTTGTATTATATTAAACTGCTAGTTAGTTTACTTCCCCCTACCAATTGCCAGTGAGGATATAGATTGTCTGAGTTCTTTGTCTTTTAAAGCTCACTGTAAAATGCATTTGAGGCAGCTATGTGAGAAGCCCTTCTCTTCAAGCAGTTGCTTATTGTTGACTCTCTACTTAAACTTTGATGTTTCTGAATGGTCTTTGGGTCTCAAACCTGCAATTGTCTTATATAAGAAAAATTATTAAGAACTCAAAACATCTTGGACTTCCCTCTACTGGATGTGCTTCCCCAGGGGAGGCCAGGCCTTCTTGTGGGTGAGAGAGGGGGGTGTATTTGGAGGGGAAGGCTTTGGGGGTGGGAAGAAGGAAGAGGGGTATGTTTGATTGGTGTGTAGAATGAACAAAAAGTTTTCATAATAAAAAAAATTAGGGAAAAAGGAATGTAAAATAAAGACAAAATCTAAACACACACACAAAGAACACAAATCATAGGGATGTGGGTTCAGGTGAAAACTTAATTTCAGAGCTATCTATGAGGAAAATTCACAGCACAGAGCCAAACATACACATATGTGCACATCTGGTCAGGGATTTTAGAGAGGTGGGGACATCTGGTTTTATGAAATCACACAGAATGTACAACTGAACAAAAATAGACAAAATATGTGAGGAAAAGAGCTACAGATAAATATAACATCTGATAAATGATAGCTAATTGGTTAATGATTCATATTTCTATTGAAACTATGTTAGGAATAATAATGCACCTCTCCAAATTCTAGAGTGGTAATTAAAGGAAGGAAGGCAGTGGGTCAGACAGCCCATTGGTGCAGTATGACAAAACACTCAGGACACACATATAAAGGAAGGAGTCTCTAATCAGATAAGGTCCCCTGAAGAAGCAGGCAGTGCATTTGTGAATTAGTACCAGGTGGCACCAAGCATCCCCAGGATGAGCACTGTTGCCTTTTCACACTCCACAATCATGCAGAGACAGCCAACTAGAACTGGGAACGAACCAACAGTGGAACTTGGATTTAAAGTAGTTTAAGCAGAGTGGGAAAATGAGCTGAGACTTAAGGAACTACCAGATATTTACAGTCTCTCCTTCCCCATTCACTGGCATTGTAGAACACCCTAGGAAATAGTTACAGAAGAAACAGAAGCTACTCTATTAGGTGATGTAATCCAGGTTGATAAAGACAGGTATCACTGGGCCAAGTGTAATTTCATAGCTTCTAACTTTTAGAAATGTGTGTTTATGCAAGAGCGAGTATGTATAGAGGCCAGGAAACTTGAAAGGGTCCCATTAGAGGGTCTCAGTGTGGGATGGGGAGTGTAAAACAATACATGGGTTTTGGAAGTGAAAGAAAGAATAATGGACACAGGACAGTATAAGCTTGGAGGAGATCATTGGAATAGTGGAAGGGAGACTTTGGAGCCAATAAAAAACAGGAAGTAAGACAATGCCTTAAGGAAACTTGCTAATTTTAAACAAATAAAGCATAGAGAATAAAAAACAAACCAAACATAATGATCATCAATTAAAAATAATGAAGAGTATATTAAAATTATTAAATTTTGGTATGCATTTGGGTGAATTAAAAATCATAAACCATGGCAAAGTCTGTGAATGTCCCACAACTAATGTTTGAAAATGGGTTATATCTACTTAAGTTGAGCTAACGTTACTCTACACACTAGTAGTCACATTCTTTTTTATTTTTAAATACTCTATTCATTTCTTAATTTTTCTGAGAAATACATTATACGATTACTATTTGATTTGTGGTACAAATATAAATAATATGTTTAGGCTATAGACCAATGTCTTTAGTTTTTGGAAACTATCATAATTTAACCATTTTTTCTTTCCTCCATCCCCTTCTAACTAATAACACATAAACTTCCTCTCATATTCATGACCTCAGACCTATTATTTGTTTTTACATTCCTATGTGATTTGTGTGTGTCTGTGTGTATATGTGTCTGTTTAGTATTAATTGTATTTGCCTGATTTCAGAGTCCACATATTAGTAATGGAAAACAAATTAGGGGATTCCTCCCTGGAGAAGACTGCTTTCTTCCATTCTCGGCAATCCAACCTTGCTGTAGGTGGATTCTGAAATACATGCTTGTATTCACAGTAATAGCAAAAAAGAAAAAAAAACTGTGTTGCACTTACACAGGTCATGTACACAGAAATCCACTTATAAAAATTCACTTCATTTCATTTTTTTTGAAGAGTTAAATGTATAATGGCAAATCTAACTTTTAAAAAAATTTATTTTATTGAATGTATATCACCCTGTACAATTCAAAACCTGCAGCCTTTCTTACTTGATCATCTCCAATGGTCTGGAATAAAACAAACCTAAAAACCAATGCCAGTGCTGAGGTCCCACTGATGGGATTGGTCCATTAATATTGAACACAGTCCTATTCCACTCAGTGAACTGAATAACAAAAGTGCATCTCAGGAGTCCAGGACCCTCAACCCGATTGTCTCCTATTATATTCCAGTACCTTATATTCACTGACCTTTCAGCCAGAAATGATAACATACACCTAGTACCACATTTCTGGAGGATAACCCCAGCACTGGCCATGACCCAGAGAGGAGAAGGGAGTTGATGAGGGGAGGATGAGCTGGGCATGATTGTTGATAGATTCGTAGTTCAGAGGACTCCACAGTGCACACAGTTCAGTGATAAAGACTCCATGTCCATAATCAGTCTTAAATCTTTTGCTTTCTATGCATCAAAGCTTAGATATAATGGTTATTTCCTACTGCTTTATCTCCACTCTCTCCTCTTGCACCCTGAACATTACAAGAAATAGAAGGTGTTATTTTTCTCAATTAAGTGTAGAAATCAGCAACAGCCTTAACAGTTTATGAGTCACTTCTTGCCTATTAGTTTAACATTTTCTTTAGGTTTTTTTTTTTATAACTGACTGATGTGTACAGTAGCTTTATTTCAAAGGCTAAGACGTGAACATAGAAACAGAAAAGGTTAGTGCCTCTCTTAAATATAAAGCGTTTTTTTTTTTTTTTTTTTTTTTTTTGTCAGAGTGAATACTGGAAGGTCTAAAACATGGCTAGTAAGGCTTAAACCGGGTCACCTCAGTTCCTCATCATAAAACCATGAGAAATATTTTCAAACACACTGCAGTGTTTTATGTAGCTTGTGTGCCACACATGACATGTCTTTCACGTTGTTGATATTTTATTGTATATTTTTGTGGGAAGAAGTTTTGTCTGGGAGAGTAGACAGATAGCTCAGTCATACAAAACACTTGATGGTATTTCAGTGGACCTGAGTGTGAATCTCAGCACTGACATGCTGGCTCACAACTGACTCTAAATTCAGGTCCAGGGGATTCTGATCACCTCTTATGGCCACTGCAGGTACTATAGTCTGATAGTGCACTTTTATATGTACAGGAAATATATTCATACACACAAAATAAAAGTAGATAAGTAAATAAATATGTTTGAAAATTAGTTCATTTTCAAATAAATGTTTCTTTCATAGACAAAAGGCTTTTGGGATTTTAATACAATGCAGTCTTCTAACAGTGACCTGTGGTGACAACTGTCCTAACTCTCAGTTTGATTGCACAAGTACAAGATGAAACCTGATGTTATGATATCACTGTAAATCTTCGTCGTTTCTAATGAGGGAGGAAGGCTAGAGTGGTAAGTTGAGATGAATTACTAACATCATTACTCTGTGTAAATGTGACATAAAATGCTAATGTGTGCTGAAATTACTGAGAAGAAAATTAAAATACTAAAAAGTTTTCTTTAAATCTTGTATTTGCTTACTAATTCTTATATTGATAAATCCATTATACAAAATATTGTAATCCACTCTCAAATAAAAAGGATTCATGAGAGATAATAATGAACCTGAATAATGCCAGAACTGAAATATTGACCAATATGAAATAAAAATAAACCGAGTGTGGATGCAAGAATAGCTGATGGGTAGCGTCCTGGCCAAACATGGCACATGGTACTTATTTGTTCTAATATAACAAGAAGAAAACAGTGAGGGAAGGCATGGCAGCATTTTGTTTTTACATTAGAATATGATTCAACCAGGGGAGATAACCCAAGACCTATTTGTTCCTGGCTGTCATTTCCAATGCTCATATTATTGACATATAACTCATAAATTCCCTTTGGTGTTACTTTCCCAAGTTTAAGAGGCAGGTTTTAAGCATGTCATTATACCACTGTCATTCTATACAGACTCTGTTCCTGACTCTCTGACTTATTCATGTAGTGTTGCATAAGAATACCCTTTAGTCCAGAAACAAATTCACAAGCTATGTCTTTCAGGGCTGTATGATTTTTGCATTTCTATTGGAATGTTTACTATGGGCATAAAACTATGCTTAGTTAGCTGGGCGGTGGTGGTACACGCCTTTAATCCCAGCACTTGGGAGGCAGAGGCAGGTGGATCTCTGTGAGTTCGAGGCCAGCCTGGTCTCCAAAGCCAGTTCCAGGAAAGGCATAAAGCTACACAGAGAAACCCTGTCTCAAAAAACGAAAAAAAAAATATGCTTAGTTCAAGTGTAATAATCCCACTGCAAAGATAGTCTACACATCATGTAGAGGAAGGCTAATTATCACATTTCCCTGTTAACACAATCCTGCATTACTCTCAAAGATAGATTGCATTACACTAGTGGTACCCAAAGTCACCCTCAGTCAGAGATTTATATTACAGTTAGTACTGACAGGGACCAACACAAAGTTAGCTGTGCCTAATTTTGACTAACCTCCTAGATATGGAATTATTCTCCTGCAACTTCTGTCTGTTCCACAGATCATTTTTTGCCCCAGATTCCCATTGCTAGACATTGGCACTTACTCAGGCTTCTCTTCTTTGCTGGATCTGCTGCTAAGACTGAATTACAAAGTACTCACCTGGCTTTTGGCTTCTGCAAAGTGGTGGTTTCATTACGCAGATCCTAACTCTTAATAAGCAGTGCTGTGTGACAGTCATCTCAAGTCTGAAGTGTGACTCTGTGACCTCACCTCCCTCCAGAACTCTAATTTTCATTTCACCTACAGTAGGAATGACAGACCTGGCTTTGGGAGAACAAATCGTTTTGGTAGAAAAAAAAGTATTCCATTTGCTAATTAAGCAAGATACTTAAGAGGTTTTCTCAATATCTCCAAAGCGTCAAGGTGTGTTGAAGGGGCATTAGTTTTCAACATCACTGAAGGTTAACTGAGGTAGTAAGGAAAGTGCTAGTGAGTTGGAGGCCAAGTAATTGGTTACTCCCATGATGTTCATGACACTATTTTTCCAGGGTTTTTTTCCATGGCTCTCGGTGTTCGTATCTGGGTACTATTGATGATTGCTTCTAGCTCTGTGAAATCTATCCAGTAAGGGTAAAGGGGCCAGTGTGATTTCTCCATGGTACATGACTCAAGTATATGGTATGGTCTGCAATATGGTTGTACTTCCTAAGGACCATAGACTACTTAACATTACAGGCTATTGATACTGTTCTTGGATATCTTCAGTTGATTTCTTAACTCTCAAGCCCTTACACTGATCCACTTTAGAGTACTCAGCAGAGGAAATAGTCAATTTTGGGGAATCTATCCAATGAAGTAGGAATAAAAGGAAAAGCATGAAGTCACAGTGAGTAGTGCAGATCATTAGAATACATAGTACAATGAAATACAAATGGATTGTATAATGATGGTATGAAAATGTAATGGGAAATTGAAGAAATAGGGACTATGCTGGAAAACAAAATTGTTAAATCATTAAAAATAATTTTTTTTAAATTTTCAAATGTAAGTATTATTTCCCCTTCCATTCCCCCCCACCTCCTTCCTATGGCCACCCTCCATATTCTTCAAATTATTGGTGTGGTTTTATATACTTATTGTTACAGTACTCATATGGAGAGGCACATAACACTCAAATATATATACATACATGTATATGTATGTATACATACATACATATGTATATAAATATGTTCCTCAATGCATAAATATAACTTCCGTAATCAATAGATTCTGAATATTTTCCTAGTTATGCTATGGAACATTTCTTATTTTACATTGTTATAAAGTAGATTTTTGGCCGTTACTCCCCTAGTTTGATAATTGTTTTCCAGCTCTCTTCATCTAATTCCCCACTGATAATAGCTAATATAGCCTTAAGTGGTTCGTGGTGTTTCAAAATCAAAGAATATAGGTGCAGACACCAATGCTCTTGATCTCTTGGTCCTCCTTTCACAATCTCCTCAGCATTTGCATCTGTCTTATGCCACCAAGGGAATGTCAATTTTGCCCTCATTTTATTTTGAAGTGTTAGACATCAAGGTCGGGGTCTTGAATACACTGGGCAAGAACTCTAGTTCTTGCATAACCTTGGGTTGCTTTTAAAAAAATGCATTTGTTTCATTATTTATCATTAAAAAATATTTCATCCCAGCCACACTTTCCTGTCCCTGGTCTCTTTCTAGTCACTCCCCAAAACCCCTCTTTTCCCACTCTCATGATCACACTAAACAGCTAAACAGCCTGCAGTGCTATTTGGAGATAGTGGAAACTTCACAAGGTATAGTTTATTAGTTGGGAATTTGGGACATTTAGGATGAATATTTGAAGAAGACATTAGGATACTGGCCTCTGCCCCTCTCTTTGCTTGGTTTCCTAGAAGACATGAGATTTATGGGTTCTCTCTTCCCTGACCATTGCCAGAGTCCCAGAGACTAATGAAAGCAAATTCCTGTCTATTGAAAATTTTAATACATATGTTACAACTCAGCAATAAGCTGTCCTCTTCACTTTTGAAAGTACAGAATTTCAACCTAGATTTTTTATTAACCAAACTAGTTTTTTTGCCTCTTTCAATAATTTTATTCTCTTTCCTTTAATTACATAGCATGAGAGAGTTGAACAGAATACTGATTTAGAAATACATGTAGATAATGTACACTAACATTATACATATAAAAATTTAGTAGTGATAGACTAGAAATTAAGGCACTTGCTATCAAGCATGAAAACTTGGTTTGAGCACCAAGACCCACTTGGTGGAAGGAGGGAACCAACTCCTGCTGGTAGTCTTATGACACATATATATTCCACATGATATTCTCCCCTAATTACATAAGAGAAATAAATGAAAACAGATCAAAATGTAATAACTTAAATAGTATAATACTTACTATTGTAATTTTATATACTACCTTATAGAATAAGCACCTCTATATATCAATTCATGAAGACTATCAAGAGCATGGCTTATGAAAGACAGACCTTAGAGATACAGTAATGGACATGGAGAATGCAGCAATGTTGCTTCAATGGTCTCCCAGCTTATAGCAGATTCCACAGTAATTATACCGCTAGACTCAGTCAAAATGTCCTGCTCCTTAGCCATCCTCCCTTCCCACCCATTTTGATTTAAAGCAGTTCATAGTTGTCACTGTAAAAGTTTAACTCATCAATCCCAATTTCTTTTTTAATCAATGTTTATATTTGGTTTCATTTATTTCCGAGTTTTGTATGTGGAATGACCAACCAAACGAAATGTTCAAATTGATCTGTAGAATCTGAATACAAAATAATAAATTCTGGATACATTTACAATTTGTAATGTAATTGCCATGATTTCAGGTTTGGAACCTGGGTTTTTTAAGTACTAACTCTGAAGTAGTGAAAGAACGAAACGGCAAATACTTGGACAGCAGTAAGTTCTAAATAAGACAGATAGTGACAGTGTCCAGGATACAGTGACCCAATAAACCACCACATGAAACATAAGAATCAGTAGGAATAAGATAGTGGATGTTGAACAGAGATAGGTGAAGGAAGGGACATTGCCCTTGGAATGTAATGTATAAGAGAGGAATTTTTTTAATGATTTTTATAAATATATCAGAAGTACACACAGGGGGAAAAAGCATCTTCAGTAAATTGTGTTGGTCTATCTGTATGTCTGCTTGTAGAAGAATGTAAATAGACCCATATTCATCATCCTGAACAAAACTCAGGCCCAAGTACATCAAAGACCTCAACATAAAACCAGACACTGAACACGATGGGAGAAAATGTAGGGAATGACATTAAATGGACCCACACTGAGGACAATTTCCTAAACAGAACACTGATATCACAGGCACAATTAATATAGGGGACCCTATGAATTAAAAAAGTATCTGTAAGGCAAAGGACACTGTCAATAGAACTAAATGCCAGCCTACAGATTGGAAAAGATTTCCCTCAGCTCCTCATCCAATAAAGGGCTTAATATTTAAAAATATAAAGAAATCAAGAAACTAGACATCAATAAACCAAATAATCTAATTTAAAAGTGACGTAGAGGCAGTCTGCAGTAGCCAGCAAGCAGATGAGAGACATGCCTCCAGGCTGCATCACTATTCTTGCTTTCTTGCTACCCCCTGGATTCTGTTCCCTTAAGACCCACTCTGCTATCCTATACCACAATACCTGTTAATCATCTGGGTGGCTAGGCCTCCCCTGCAACCACAGCAGACTACATAATTGCCTGCACAATCCACACCATTGTAAGAACAGGTAAGTGTCTGGCCTCCCTAAATAAAGTGCAATGGACATCTGATAGCTGCAGAGAGTAAGAGGCCAACTCAGAAGTATGTACTGAACCAGACCCTTGGAGAATATCCTGTCCTCTGAAACAGGGTGCCTAAAAGAAAGCAACTTATCTGTGCAGGTAAGATGCATCTCTGACAGTGCTGGATGAGGACTCAGAAGTCAGTGTGACATACAAACCTTGTATGTCTATGAATTTGATGGCAAAGCCCCAAAATGAAGTCTGAATGTTGTCAAATATTATCCCCCTAGACAGTGACAGGATCTTGTGGGGGTTTTATGTGGGAGCCCTCAGTGACTTAGTTTCCCACTCTGACTCAGCATGAATGTGAAGCCCATTATGACCGCAAAGAGTTCAAAGTTTGCTTGCTCTAACCTCTTTAAAAGCTGTGGGAATGCTCTGAGAAGGCTCCTGTGAAAAGTACAGGGGTTGTGAAAAAGTCCTGATTAGCTTTGTGAGAAAGTCCTGATTAGCTTTGTGAGAAAGTCCTGATTAGCTTTGTGAGAAAGTCCTGATTAGCTTTGTGGGAAACAACTAATTATTTAGCAAATGCCCAATTCTAGGCAGGCTGCTGATGTTAGCAGGTGGCATATTTTTGTTTCAAGGACAGACTAGAGTGCTTGTGCTGTGCTTTGTTCCACTTTAGCCTTTCAGTTTCTATATAAGCTGTCTGTGAAATAATCTCAGGGCTTGCTTGCTATTGACCAGAAGTCATATTGGCACTAATTTTCTGTCTCCATCTATTCTTCTTTCTCTGTTTTTTTCTCAGCCTCTTGTCCTACTCAGCTACCCAATTCAACAGATTGGCTGGCTGCAATAGGTATCTCCTTAGGGAGTCAACATGAACCCTGAGAAAGCCTTGTTCCCATGAATAAATATGAAAAATATTTAACTGAATAATGAGCATCACATAGGATGAGGTGGGCATAATAAAGTTGTGGAAGTGACTCTTCCCTCTTCTTCTATGAAGTATTGAATTGAGACCACACAAATCTTGTATTCTAGAGAAAACAGACTAATGTCCAAGGGTGTGGATGCAAATAGACTCTACCTGACAATTATTCCATAGATGCCTTGAAACTTGCATTTGTGGGCTGGTGAGGAGTCACAGAGGACAAGAGATCACTGGGGAAGCAGCAGACCCTGAGTTGGGATCGCAAGCACTTGCACAAAATGTTGGTACACAATGTTTTTCTGGTATGCCATGACAGAAATAATTGGATCCCACAGGCTCAGTAGGCAGCCAGCCTAGCTTAAATGGAGAGATCTGAGTTGATGTCTCTAACATAAGTTGGAAAATGAATCAGGAAGTCATTGAACAACAACTTCTTTCCTCTACATGAGTGTGCATGAATATATCTACACAAAGACACACACACACACACACACACACACACGCAGACACAAGGAGAGATTTCAAGAAATACCACTGAAAACTGAAAACTGAACAGGAGAAATAAGTTTTAATGTGATAATGAAGCTAAAAACTTGTTGTCTGAAAACTTGCCACCTTGTTTGTCTTCAAAACATGAATGTTTTTTTGAGTCCAGGATGGTGTTACATGCCTGTAATCTCTGTTACCAGGACCAAAGACTGAAGAATCATAAGTACTAGACCAGTGTTCGGTACAGAGCACAAAACTGTCTCAAAAAAACAAGTGATTATTTGTGAGTGCTACTCAGTTAAGGACAGTTTGCAAAAAAATAAAATATGGCCCAAGCCCCCAGAGTGTCTATAATGCGGTGGACCCTCACTGCTTTAGTCAATACATTATTGTAGTGAGCTTTAAACATGTTCATAGTTGTACAAGCTTCATCAAGCAATGAGAGAAGGGGGCTACAGAGAAGATTCATTAATTAAGGACACTGGCTGTTCTTTTAGAGGCACTGAGTTGGGTTTCCAGTACCTATTCTGAGACTAACAACCCTCTGTAACTCTAGCTTCAGGTGACCTGGTGCTGGCTTTTGGACGATTCAGGCATTCTCCACTCATATGAATGATTCTGTAAGTATGAAAAGAAAAATATCAAAAAAGGAAAAAGAAAAGAAATTACCCTTACTTGTTCATTAATGGCATCATTTTTATAACACTAACCAGCTACTCTTGTTTCATTTTGAAGCCAGATACACAGGATCCTATTCATAGTGCTTTATGCTCTGGGCTTTCCTGGTCAGTGTGCGCTGGATGTCATGAACATCTGTCAGATATGGAACTTTACTGGATTTCTTCTGCTGGATTTTTTTTATTCTTTCACTACTGCCCAATGCATATTTAGTAAATTCACTTCTTCAATTGTGGATTATCCCCATACAAAATATGCACATATACAAACACAAACACAAATTTAGATTGCAAACAGGAGTTGTATGTTGATGAATTACATACTTGCAGTGACAATTTTCACCCATATAAAGAAAAGGGGTTAAAAGTAGAGGACTTTAGGGAAGACAGATGGTTTGACTGATGCTAGAAGTACAATTTCTGTGGAATGGGCTGGTATCTTGAAGACTCTGGAGTTACCGAGGCTGCATTCTGTACCATCATGTGGTGTGCTGGTAAAATTCATTTCTGCAAATCGAAACTATCCTGAGATTTCATCATGCACCTGTCAGAATGGCTAAAGTCAATGAAACCAATAAGAGCTCATGTACAGGAGGTTTTGAAGTAAGAGAAGCACTCATCCATTGCTGTTGAGAGTGCAAACTTCCACAGCCAATATGGAAATCAATGTAGTAATTCTATGGAAGGCTAAATCTATCTACCAAATATCAATTTATACTATGGTCTAGTTAAGGTGTTATTGCTGTGAAGAGACACAATGATCAGGACAACTCTTAAAATGAAAACATTTAATTTGGGTGGCTCATTTACAGTTTTCGGTGATTCAGCCCATTATCATCATGACAGGGAACATGGTGGCATGCAGGCAGACCTGATGCTGGAGGAATAGCTGAAAGTCTTGCATCTTGCAGGCAACGGGAAATCAACTGATTCCCTGAGTGGTATTCTAAACACAGGAAACATCAAAAATTGTCCCCACAGTAGCACACTTCCTCCAACAAGCACATACATGCTTCAATAAAGCCAAACATCTTAATGTGCTACTCCCTATGAGAGTATGGTAGCCAATTACATTAAATCTACCACATTCCACTCCCTGACTGCCAAAGATGGTAACAATATCATAATGAAAATTGAATTTAGTCCAATTCTAAAGTCCCCATGATCTATAATAGACTCAATAATGTTTAAAAGTTTCATGCTCAAAGTCTCTTCTAAAATTCATTCTATCTCTTAACTGTAATTCCCTATAAAAACCAAATAAAATATACAGACCACATAATTCCACAATATTATGGCACAGTATGTGCATTACTATTGCAAAACATACAGGAGGGAGCATAGTGAGGAAATATTGAAAGATAGGTAGACCAAAAAACAGCTGGACAATCTCCAAACCATGAAACTTCATGTCTGAAGTCATAACATTCTTCAGATTTCCAACTCCATTCAGCTTTGTTGAGTGCAACACACTTCTTTCTTTTGGGCTGGTACACTCGTGTTAGCAGCTATACTTGGCAGGTATTCTATGACTCTGGCATCTCTAACATCTTAGGGTCTCCAGAGCAAACCAGTCTTCACATTCACAGCTTTGCCCAATAGCCTCTCTGATCCTCCATTCCAGGACACCCATGGCCTCAGTGACTTTGTTCCATAACTCCTTTGTTTTATCCTGAACTCTAAACTCAGATCTATGTGGCCACACCTGCCAAATTATTCTGCTTGCCATGGCTCAACATGGCCCCCTCATTCAATTATATCATCTCCAGCTTTCTGTCCTTCACTGCCTGAGCTTGGCTCTCCTGAATCTTGCTCTGTAGACCATTATAGCCTTAAGCCCAGAGATTCACAAGCCTCTGACTTCCCAGTGTGGAGATTAAAGTTGTGTCTCAATGCACTCAGCTCTAAAATACTCTTCAGTTTCTTCCCAAAAAACTGACAATTTGCTGGGGAGGATGTTGCCCTGAGATCACAACTCCCTTTGTTCCATTTCTTAATCCATTTACCTCCTTGAACACAGGATTTAGCTCCATCCCACTTTCTAGTGGTCTTTTTTCCTAAAAATTTACTTTTTATAATTTACCCTACTCAGCTTGCTCCTTTTCTTTATACATCATTGTATCCACACAATGGAGTCTATCTATAGTAGGCAGTTTTGAGATTTCTTCTGCCTACAGAATTACTCCAAAACTCTTCAATTAAATCTCAGGTAGACTCCTCAGACAATGGCAAAAAGCAGCAACATTCTTCACCAAAATATCAATAGTGATCTCTGGGAAACACACTAAATTTTTTTCCCTTCTGAAAACTCTTGGGTGAGCCCCAGAAAGTTTATCAAACCACACACAGCACCACTGTATTTCATGCTGCTGGTATGTCTAATTAAGCAGCACTTACAATGTTCAACAGCTTTTCTACTCACAGATCAAAAGTGAATATTACTCCTAACAAATGTGATAACAGGCATTTCACAATAATACTGCATTCCTGGTACCAACTTCTGTCTTAATTAAAGTTTTATTGCTTGTAAGTGATGCCATGATCACAGCAACACTTACAAAGGAAACATTTGATTGTAGTTGCTTGCTTACAGTTTCAGAGATTATTAAAATATAAAGCATGTTACAGGTATACCACACAATCCCACAGGCCAAGCAGTCATAGAGAGATCCAATCGAACTTTAAAGGATATGCTAAATAAACAGCAACAGGTAACAATGACTCCTAGAAACAGACTGCATAGTGCTTTATTAACCTTGAATTTTCTCAATGCTGATGAGAAAGGAACAACAGCTGCGGAGAGACATTTGACAACAGACAAAACTCCTGAGCTAAACCATCCAGTTTATTTCAAGGATGTGCTGACCTCAGAATGGAAACCTGGATATGTTCTACGTTGGGGAAGGGGTTTTGCCTTTGTTTCTGCAGGAGAAGAAAGGCTATGGATACCAACAAAATTAATAAAAATTCGATTCGAATAGGAAAAACCCCTTGATGAAGAGAAGTAAAAGATCATCCACCAATGTGACATCTCTACAAGTTGTAAGAAAAATTTAACAATCAAAGGGTAGGGTAGGGTTCTGTTTTTGTCTTTCCAGGATAATGGAAATACCCATCTTCCAAAACTCATAAGGCCTTGGATATCCGGATGTTTACAGCAGAAAGGAAGAATCTATTGGTACCAATCTACACATGGTAAAAATCTCACTGTCTAACATCTATCTCTCTATCAATCTAGAAAAGTTGTGGTTCCAATTCAATTATAAGCCAAGCTGGCTTTGGAGATGGAATTGGCTCACTCCTTCTCTAAACCCAAGCATATTGCTAAAAGGAAAGTTTGAGAGATTCTTCAGTCCTGTATCAGAAGAGCCCTCTGGTGTGAGACAGAAGGAAACCAATAAAAAGGGACCATTGTCTTCTAAATCCTAATTCTCTCCATGCTTACTCTTGATTTCTCAGAATCCTTTCTTACATGCTATGTCCTCTTTAAATCCAAACCTTCCATTTTTGATAACAAATAAGTTTTTCCAATAGCAATCTCAGAAGTCTCCAGAAGGAAGATGGGGCCCCGACAACAACTCTACCCAATCCAGAATGATGCCATGGTAATCATCATCATACTACACTTCTTGCCAGAATTTCAGACAATCTTATCCATTACTCTAAAACTTGCTGCAGAACCTACAGTTAGTCTAACTGAGATTTAACTATCTGAGCTTTCTCACAGTACCCAACAGAGATAACATCACCCCCTAAATGACAGGAAGCAATTCTAAGAAAACGACGCCCCTTCTCCCTTAGGTTTCATAATTCTCAGGGTTATGGATGACGGTTATAGGGTTGGGGATGGAAGAAAATATTAGACTCAGTATTTTAAAAAAAAAAAGGGGGGGAGAAGAAATGGAATGGATAGGTATAAGATATGATGGTAAATCATTATATATACTAGTAAACAAATTTAGTAAAATAGCAACCTTAGATAATTTGCACTGTAATTTGTACTGTTATGGATTCTTATATGTTGATACAAATGTAAACTATTTTTATACTCCTGTTTAAGATAATTTGTATATTGATACAAATACAGAACTATATTTGTTATAATGTACATATATTTCTACTCTTATTTGAAACATTTTTATATTGATACAAATGTAAATTTATATCTGTCATACTTTATATATGTCCTACTTCTGTTTAGGATATTTGGTATATTGATATATATTTATTATTGTCATATTGCATATCGCACTATATATTCCTACCTCTGTTATAAATATCTTGTGTATTGTCACAATTTTGAAGTCATCATTCTTCACCATACATTTGCTTATAGACTGTCTACCTTGTTTACGTGAAGCCTTAGTCCTTAGGTTATTTCAGTAGATAAGACTTATAGATTTATAGTCACCTATGCCTGTCATCTCTATAGTTACATTAGTTAGGTTATCCAGATTTACATATACATAGGTCAGATGGACAGGTAATCTTCAAACACTTCATCGACCTAGAGAATATGGCATTTAAATAACTTAGAATTCTGTTGATGTGAGACACAATTGCTCCTGGCTGCACCAATTTATCCCAAGAGAATGTTGGGCTTCTAAGACATTTCCATTTGGAAGTTTGTCTTTTTGGCACAAAATGTCCTACTGGGCAAAGAACTGCCCTTGCCTCGACTGCTGACAGTACGAATGCAATGCTGTCCTTTCTGGACAAGTGGGACACAAGAAAAGCGACCACTGCACTCTGCCAAGACAGGGTAAGATGGTCTTTCAGAAATCCTGCTTCTGAAAATGGTCTGTCAGATACTCTAGGCCTGTAGCCAATTTAAATGCACCAACAATGCTGAGAAACATTAGGTGACTATCCAGGCTGCCAGCTGTCTTAGTCTACTCTTGCAAGATTCCCGAAAGTTGCTTGCATCCATCTACCATTTCTCAGGTACCATTATGTTCCTTCTCAGGTCTTTGATGGGATTGAAGACTAGCAGTTATAGTTACAACTTAGTATATATAATATCTTAGATAGAACATATTAAGTATTAGATTCAGGTTCTTTAGGATAGGACACCTTTGAATGATCTTTATAACATGCCATTTACCTATGCTCTATCCTTCTCTGGATTTTAGTATGTGTTTCTTGCTTGATATTGTTTGCATTGGTTGTAGTTCCATCTTATCTAGGTCATTATCCCTCATTATTCCTGGACAGTGTTTGATAACCATTCCTTTGTATATAGTCTTGTATTAGTTTATAACCTTCTTATTTAGACAAAAAGGGGGAGATGTAGTGGGTAGCCATTCCAGCTTGGATCTGGAAGTTCCAACCCCCATTGAGACTCTGGCAACTGTCACGCCTACGAGGCGGGGCCAGGGGAGGCACCAGGAGACCCGAGAGCTGGATGGGCCAGTGCTCGCTCTGTGCTCTCTCTCTGTGCCGGGACACTGAATGGTGGAAGTTGACTGAGCAGGGTCTGGAGGAATAGCTGAGAGTCCTACATCTTTCAGGCAATAGGAATTTGACTGACGCATTGGACAGTATCCTGTGCATAGGAAACCTCAAAGGCCAGCTCCACAGTGATACACTTCCTCTAACAATGCCACACCCACTCCAACAAAGCCACACCTCCTAATAGTGCCACTCCCTGTGAGATTATGGGAGCAAATTACTTTCAAAATATCACATACAGCTCATGGGCATATAACCAAAAGATACTTCATCCAACCAGAGATACGCTTCTTCAACCAAATTCATTACTGCTCTGTATTTATTAGAAATAAATTAGAAGAAAAGTCTTAGAATTCCCTCAACAGAATAAAGGATGAAGAAAATGTGATATTTTACACAATGCAATATTATTCAACCAACAGATGACATCATGTAAATCACAGGTAAAGGAAATGTTACTTCAAAAATTGATCCCATAGAAGACAGAAGAAATGGTATGCAGTAATTTACATGAGGATATTATCGTTTAAGCCAATGAAACTACAATCCATAGATATACAGAGGTAGGTGTGGTATATCCTAATGGACCAGAGGGTAAAGATATACCTCATTAGGAAATGAAAACATAATAGCTCATTAAGGATGGCTAGGGATATTGGACATGAGGAACAAGTTTGAATAGAGAAGGATGAGCATGAGCAATGAAGGGAATGTAGGGAAAGTCCGCTGTAATAAGAACCATCTGAGGGAAATATTTTATATATTTGAAGATGATTTAAGAGAAATAACCAAGTAATAGAGTAGACAGAGTCCTACCTGAACACCTCTTGTGACCAAATGAAGCCTCCTGGACTATAATTAGATTGCATCTATTTGAGTTGGTGGCCAAATGATCCCACAGGAATTCCCAAACAAACCAGAATTTTTCCAGGGATATAGGTTTTTCTCCACAAGATTGTGGTAAGGACCCACTTATAAAGTGAACACATACACATCACTTTGAATATGAAGAAGTTGAGCTAGTGCTTAAATAGAGCCTTCACATTCATGATCTAGTGTCTTTGGTATAGAGACATACACAGGAGGCTACCAAATGAGAAATGAAATCACCAAGACAGCCACAAACTCTTCGATATACAATAATGTTATATCTGCAAAATATGCTAGGGCCATGGTGGTACAAAGCTTGGGGTGTAACCAACTAATATCAGATTTAACCTAAGGCCAATTCTGCCAGATAGAACCCATATACAAGATTTATTTTAATGCCAAGGACCAGAGACTAAAACAGACCTGGGTTCTAGGGTAAAATACAGTAATATTGCTTTAAAGAAAAGTAGCAATAAAATTATTCCGAAGGAAATTCTGCTATAATTATAGTCCAGAGCCTTGCTAAATCTTTATCATAGTAGCTTCCTCCTGCAGAAAAAGGAAACAAATAACTACAGCCAGATATTATGCAGAGAGAGAGAAGAGAGAGAGACAGAGACAGAGAGAGAGACAGAGAGAGACCTTGGAATTTACAGCCATAAATGGAATGTCTCTAGAAAATGCCTTCTCTCAAGGCTCATGGAACCTTACAAAAGAGGAGGTGGAAAAAGTATATGATCCACAGGAGTTAGAGCACACCAAGAAAATAGCTGATATGAACTCACAGAGACTGAGGGGGAATGCACAAGAAGTGCATGGGTCTGAACCTGGTATTTGAGTATATTTTATAACTTTCAGTTCTATATTTTATAACTTTCAGTTCTATATTTTTGTTGGATTCTTTAGTATAGGAACAACTGGGTCTCTGAATCTTATGCCTGCTCTTTGACTGTTTTTTTTCTGTTTGTTTGTCTTCTCTAATCACAATATTAGGTTGATTTTATCTCATTTTGTTTTATCGTTATCCTTTAGAAGCCTGTTTTTTTTCTAATGAGAGTTAGATGAGAATTGGATCCAGAAGAGAAGAGAAGTGAGGAAAACTGTTAAAAGCATAGGGAAGGGAAATCTTAATTTAGATATATTATGTAACAAAAAATAAACTATTTTCAATAAAAGGACTTTTAAAAAAATATTAACCTATTATTTTAAGATAATGCTATCAAAGTTCTGCTGACATAATACACATATAGAAAATAAACTAACACAATTTTTATGAAGCCACAAAACACTTTAAATAGCAAAGGCAATCCTAAGGAGTGAAAACAAGCTGGAAAATCACAAAATGTGACATCAAATTACACTACAGAGGCAATGTGAAAATGACAGCTTGACATGGCATAAAACCAAACAGTCAAACCTGGAGAACAGAACAGAGAACCTGGACATAAACTACCAAAGCTATAGCATCCCAATTTATGAAAATGGTTGAAGTAGTAATTTAAAACAATTTTCAACTAAAAAGATCTTCTATTTGCATAGATGCATAGCAGAATTCAGGAAGGTATTTTAAGAAGTGACACAAATGCTAATCTAATCTGTGAAATAACAAAAAAAAAGGACAGGCATCTTCCAAATTCTTTGGATGTTCAGAAGAACTGAAAAGAAATTTCTGCAGAACAACTGCTAGCAGTCTTTCTGAGAAGAAAAGGCTAAAGAAGTTTTCTGGTAGTGATGTAGGAAGAAGTAGTTGTGGATGGACCAGGGTCTCTAGAACACAAGTTTATGACCAATTAAGGTTTCAGTCTTCCTTGCAGTTAGAATGTAGGTCTATCAAGTTGTCTGTGAAATCACCAAGAAGTCCAGATGACCTGACAGGATGAAAACTCCAAGAAGTGCAGTTTGATTGGTTTCATTATCTGGTTGGCTAGCTCCTGGGCATGTCAGGTGGGCAGTGGGAATAATCTAGCAGCTGTAACTCTCATAGAGGCTACTAATTCAACCAGCTGACAAAACTTTCATATTCATTTTGATTAGAAAGACAAGGTGCTACCTACTTAATTTTCTGTATTGACCTTCTGAGGGTGATTTTATGTAGAAAACTTGACTTCCCACAGAAATGTCATCATTCATGTACTTCAAATAAGATTAAATTATTTTTAATTTATTTTAAATTACCATATCTAGGTAAGCCTGTAGACAATGGAGCAACAATTCATAAGAATAAAGGGTCCAAAAGATGGAAAACACAGAGAAGTGAGAGGAGTGATGTTCACCAGCCACCAATTGTGATTATACAAAAGAGCAATGTAGCCTCGTAAGATTGAGGAGAGACTATAAAACGCCAGAAAGGTAGATACCAAGACCAGTATGTTCTGGGTGGCTCTGGACTCAGGTGATGTTCTATCATAACCATGAGAGCTGCGGATGTGTTGAACCCTCTTCTTGTGTCTGTACAGAGTGACAATCATGGAGCCACTAGACAAGACAATGCACACAGAAAAGAAAACTTCAGGACACACCACCATTGCTGCATAGAGTAAGTTACTGATCTCATCACTCCCTACAATAGAACAGTATCCAAAATCTCGTTTTCTTGTCATATTTTTGCTATTAAGTTTGATAAACGGATATACAAAGAAAATGAAATGTATTAACATGTACAGGCCCCAGAGGAAGAAAATGGAGCAACCAATAAAATTTTCAGCTTTGACTTTATTATCTTTCCAGCAGAATTCTCTGGGTCTGAGGGTCATGACCTGGAAGACACTCAAGAGACAGGTGGTGCCAATGGACACACTCCGGCCAACTGTTTGAATGTATATCACCATCCTGCACTCCAAATCATTCAAGAACCGCAACAGTCCAAAAGCTGTCATTGTGTGAGGCACTCCTAAAGAGAGAATGACCATGGCATTGGCTGTCATTAGGTGTACAAGAATCAAATCTGTGGGCTTTAATGTGCATTCTCTACAGTAAAGGACTAGATAGCAGAACATAAGAGAAAAATTTCCCAGAATTCCAATTGTAGTTTGTGATAAGAAAATAATTCTGATTGCCAGAATCCAGAAATCCATACTGTGATTCCTTTAGTTTATGTAACAGCTAGTTTTCTGATCAAAATGAATAAAAACAAATGCTTATAGCTTGTGGTAAAAAGAGGGCACCTTTAAACCATGGAGCTTCTGATTAGCTTAAGCAAGGGTCATTTAAAGTGAGAAATTCATGGCCAGCATAGAGCACATAAAAAGATTTCATTGCAAAAATTTTGATATATGTCATCACTTTCTGTGTATGTCACTATGAATTTGCTCAATACCTCAGAATGTACTTATTAATGGAAGAAAACACTTTAGTTTTCATAGAAAATGACATGATGTTGACATGACAATATGATGTTGACCTGTGAAAAACAAAGAAAAGTTAAAGCCCATATAAACAAACATTATTCCAGAAAATACGGATATTTGCTAATCTTTATGTAAAAGAATACAAATTCAATCAGTCCTACATAATTTAAATATATTGATTATTATTGTATAGTTTAACTAAAATTAAAACAAAAGTAATGAGAAATTTATAATACCACTTGGCATGAATCTATGGTCTTATTACCAAGCAAAGATTCTTCCATCTTGTCTAAGTTGGAGACATTTTTTTTTTATTTCACCCACACTGACCTTCCCTTTCCTACCACCTTCATAATCCCTTGGGAAAGCAACCAACCCTTACTAAAAACTGGCAGTCATAATATTTCATGTTTTTGTATTTTGTTAAACTGCTAATTAGGTTTACTTCCCCCTGCCAATTGCCAGTGAGGATATAGATTGTCTGAGTTCTTTGTCTTTTAAAGCTCACTGGAAAATGCATTTGAGGCCGCTATGTGAGAAGCCCTTCTCTTCAGGCAGTTGCTTAATGCAGACTCTCAATTTAAACTTTGATGTTCCTGAATGGTCTTTGGTTCTTTAACTTGCAATTGTCTTATATAAGAAAAAATTATTAAGAACACAAAAAGTAGGAATGAGATTTCAAGTGAAAACTTACATCAAAATAATTTAAGAGTTAGTTATTCTAAAAATCCACAGCACATAGACAACACATGCATATTTGCCCAACTGGTCAGGGCTCATGGAGAGGTAGGGACAGCTAATTTTATGAAATCTCACAAAATGTATAACAGAACAAAAATAGACAAAATATTCCAGGAAAAGAGTCAGAGATAAAGATAATATCTGATAAATGATAGCTACTGGGGTAATAGAGTCATACTGATCTATCGAAACGGTGACTGGGATAATCATGCACCTCTCTAAAATCTAGAGTAGAAATTAAAGGAAGGCAGGCAGTGGGTTAGACAGCCCATCAGTGCAGAAGGAGAAAATTCTCAGGATACCATACACTGTTCCTATAAAAGCAGGAGTCTGTTAATCCTTCTCTAATCAGATAAGGTCCTCTGCAGAAGCAGGCAGTGCATTTGTGAATTAGTGCCAGGCTGAAACAAGCATCCCCAGGATGGGCACTGTTGCCTTTTCACACACAATAACCATTCAGAGACAGCCAGCTAGAACTGGGAAAGAACTAACAGTGGAACTTGAGATCTAAAGTAGTTTAAGCAGAGTGGGAAAATGAGCTGAGATCTTAAGGAACTACCAGATAATTACAGTCTCCCCTTCCCCATTCACTGGCATTTTAGAACACCCCAGGGAATGGTTACAGAAGAAATGGAAGCTACTCTATTAGGTGATGTAATCCAGGTTCATAAAGATAGATATCACTGGGCCAAGTGTAATTTCAAAACTTCTAACTTTTAGAAATATGTGTTTATGTAAAAGTGAGTGTGTGTAGAGGCCAGGAAACTTGAAAGGAGCCTGAGCCCATTAGAGGATCTCAGTGTGGGGTAGGGAGGATAAACAGAACATACATTTTGGAGGGGAAAGAAGGAATAATGGACATGGGACAGTATAAGCTTGGAAGAGGACAATGGAATAGTAGAAGGGAGATTTTGGGGGCAATAAAAAACAGGAAATAAGAAAATGCCTTAAGGAAACTTGCTAATTGTAAACAAATAAATCATAGAGAATAAAAAACAAACCAAACATAATAATCATCACTTAAAAATAATGAAGAAAATATTAAAATTATTAAATTTTGGTATGCATTTGGGTGAACTAAAAATCATAAGCCATGGTAAAGTCTGTGAATGCCCCACAACTAATATTTGAAAATGCGTTATATCTGCTTAAGTTTATCTAACATTACTCTACATACCAGTATTCATACTCTTTTTTATTTTTACAATACTCTATTCATTTCTTAATTTTTTGAGAAATATATTATACAATTACAATTTAATTTTTGGTACAAATATAAATAATGTATTTTGGCTATAGACCAATGTATTTAGTATTTGGAAACTATCATAGTTTTATCATTTTTTTTCTTTCCTCCATCCCCTTCCAAGTAATAACACATAAACTTCCTCTCAAATTCATGACCTCAGATCTTTTCTTTAATTGTTTTTACTTTCATATGTGTGTTTGTGTCTGTGTGCATGCTGTCTGTTTAATGTTAATTGTATTTGCCTGGTTTCAGGGTTCACACATTAGTACTGACAACAAATTAGAGGAATCCTCCATGGAGAAAACTGCTTTCTTCCATTCTCAGCAATCCACCCGTGCTGTAGGTCTCACCCCTTGGCAAAGAAAATTCTTTTTATAAAAGGAAACCTTACAAAAAACACAAATGATTAACAACCAGCAAAGAATGATGCTGTGGTGCCGAGCAAAAATTGATCTATCTACTGTACAAGTCCTAACCTCTAGGCTCAAGGAAATTTGTGTAAGAGCAGATAAAAGGTTTGTAAAAGCCAGAGGAACAGTGTGGATGTAACCAACTGTTTTATTAAATAAGAAACACAGAAAACCAATGCAAAGAAGAAAGCCAAGAGGTCAGAGGTAAGAGCTAAAACCTTACCCTTCCTCCTGCAGTGGTCCTACCTCTCCGAACCAGAGCTACTTCCTGTGTGTCTGTCTTTTTATAGTGTTTCTGTTCTGCCTTCTCATTGGTTGTAAACCCAATCACATGACCGCCTTGTCACTGCCTGTCTGTATAGACCTCCAGGTTTTCTATGATTGGTATTGAGATTAAAGGCATGTGTATCCAATACTAGCTGTATCCCTAAACACACAGAGACTTACCTAGCTCTGTCTACCAAGTGCTGGGATTACAAGCGTATGCCACCACTGCCCTGCTTTCCTATGGCTTGCCAATAACTCTGACCTCCAGACAACTTTATTTATTAACACACAAATAGCATTTGAATACAAATAAAATATCACCATAGAACAGATATCTTCTGTGAAACTGCAACTACTGAAAATGTCAGGGAAGCTATACCCATGAAGTCGCCACATGGCTGCCTAATAAAAGGACATCAATACATGTAATAATATGGAAGGGAAATCTAACTGTGTCCTAATTAATCATACTTACAAGAATAACCACACAACAAAATTTACTTTTTACATCATCCAGTAACAATCATAGGAGTTTCAATTTGCTGAACACCCTAAAATGCCTAGTGGCAACCTATGATCTATTAATGAATACTCACAAAATAGATTTTTAAACAATTCTGGTCTGACAGGAATCTCTAACATTTCTGCTGGTGGCTCCACAAAGGCTGCTACTGAGCAGGGGGATGAGAGCACAATGAGCTCACCAAGGAGAGGTGAAACAACAAAGACCATGAATAATTTTGGCTTTGATGGTTCCACAGCACAAAGAAAGTGCATGGAGATTTTGCAGTGAAGGAGGGCCAAGCCAGGGCTCATAACACATTGCAAATTAGAAGTTGTGCATCATTTGGCATCAAACATTCAGCAAAATCATTTAGTCCAGAATCATTTGCAGGTGGTCAAGCAACTCCAAGAAGAAGAACTAAAAACCCAAACTCAGTGCCAGGATTGCTACAAGAATCGTTAACTAAGAGATCTAGAAACCACAAAGGGAATCAGGAGAAGCTGGTGGCTGAGACTGAGGTGGGGCATTCAGGAAAGCACAAAGGAGGACACAGTGCATCTTTTACAAGCGGGGAGTAGGTTACAGGAAAAGAAAAAGAAGCTTATAGAGTTGTTTGGAGGGAACAGTTACAATGGAGAAGAAGGAGGAATGGAATTAAGAGTGATGAAGGAAGCTACCTCTACCCCATCACAGGTGACCCACAGGGATCAGGCTTTATATGATGGTGAAATTGACCAGAAATTCAAGAAAAAAATTTAAATTGTTCTACTTCTGATAACTGAAGAAGAGAAAGCTTACAAGGTATGGCAGGAGTGAGAAAAATCATCCTTGGACAAAAGAAATCATGACTGTAGATGCAAGCAAAAGCAGCTAAGTCAACATACTCAGCATCAAATCATGGTGATGAGCATGATTTTGTAGAACTGACAGGCCCTCTCTAATACCATCAATTACAACAATAAACCCTGAGGACCTGGATGACAGCCATGTTACAAATAAGCATAGTGTCAATCGCCATTTCTCAAAATCAGAGTCCTTCAAAACAAATAGTAATTAATTGAGCGTTTCTTGGATATATGTCCAGGAGTGGTATAGCTGGATCTTGGGGGAGATTGATTCCCAATTTTCTAAGAAAGTGCCATATTGATTTCCAAAGTGGTTGTACAAGCTTACATTCCCACCAGCAGTGGAGGAGAGTTCCCCTAGTTCCACATCCTCTCCAGCATAAAGTGTCTTCAGTGTTTTTGATCTTAGCCATTCTGACACGCATAAGGAGGTATCTCAGAGTTGCTTTGATTTGCATTTCCCTGATGATTAGGGATGTTGAGCAATTCCTTAAATGTCTTTCAGCCATTTGAGTTTCCTCTGTTGAGAATTCTCTGTTTAGTTCTAAAGCCCATTTCTCAATTGGACTGTTGGTCGTTTTGATGTCTAATTTCTTGAGTTCCTTATATATTCTGGATATCGGTCCTCTGTCACATGTGGGGTTGGTGAAGATATTTTCCCATTCTGTAGGCTGTCGCTTTGCCTTGTTGACCATATCCTTTGCTCTACAAAAGCTTCTCAGTTTCAAGAGGTCCCATTGATTGATTGTTTGTCTCAGTGTCTGTGCTACTGGTGTTATATTTAGGAAGTGATCTCCTATGCCAATGGGTTTAAGACTACTTCCTACTTTCTCTTCTAGCAGGTTCAGAGTAGCTATGTTCATATCAGCATTGTTTGTAATAGCCAAAACCTGGAAACAACCTAGATACCCTTCAACTGAAGAATGGATAAATAAATTGTGGTACATATACACAATGGAATACTACTCAGCAGAGAAAAACAATGATATCATGAGGTTAGCAGACAAATGGATGGATCTAGAAAAAATCATCCTGAGTGACGTAACCCAGACTCAGAAAGACAAATATGGTATGTACTCACTCATAGGAGGATACTAGATGGAACAAGGTTCCACATAGGTGGAACAAGGATGACTGAACTGCTACTCACATCACCAGGGAGGCAACCTGGAAAATGGGACCCCAAGAAAGACACAGAGAAATGGATGAAATCTACATGAACAGCCTGGACATGAGTGGGAGCAATGAAGGGCGAGGGTTGAGGGAAAGAGAGTGGGAGATCCTAGCTGGATCAAGAAAAGAGAGGGAGAACAAGGAATAGGAGACCATGGTAAATGAAGACCACATGAGAATTGGAAGAAATAAAGAGATAAAGAGGCCCACAGAAATCTACAAAGATACCCCCACAAAAGACTGCTGGCAATGGTCGAGAGACAGCTGGGATTGACCTACTCTGGTGATGGGATAGCCAAACACACTAATAGTTGTGCCATAAACCCCATCCAAGGACTGAGGAATCTGGATGCAGACATTCATGGCTAGGCCCCTGGTGGAGCGCTGGCAGTCTAAACAGTGAGAAAGAGGAGGGTGGATATGAGTGAGATTTGTTGAAACCAAGGTTGGATAAAACACAGGGACAAATAACCAAATGAATGGAAATACATGAACTATGAACCAAAGACTGAGGGGCCCCCAACTGGATCAGGCCCTCTGAATAGGTGAGACAGTCGATTGGCTTGATCTGCTTGGGAGGCATGTAGGCAGTGGTACCAGGTCCTGGGCTCGTTGCATGAGTTAGCTGTTTGAAACCTGGGACTTATGCAGGGACGCTTGGCTCAATCTGGGAGGAAGGGACTGGACCTGCCTGGACTGAGTCTATCAGGTCGATCCCAGTCCTCAGGGGAGACCTTGATCTGGAGAAGGCGGGAATGGGGGGTGGGTGGGCTGGGGGGAGGGAGAGGGAGGCAGAAAGGGAGAGAACAAGGGAATCTGTGGCTATTATGTAGAACTGAATAGTATTGTAAAATAAATAAAAAAAAATAAAAAACACAAATAGTAATGAAAATATCTTCCTTGAAACTGATCTTACTCTAGAAAATATTACTATATGATAAACTATTCATTGCACATTGGTAGTTTGCCTTTATGCTTGCATTCTTAAGAGTTACTCTTAAGCATTTTTCTAATTATAAAAAATTTTAGATCATTTTTCAAACAGAATTCCACATGCCTGTGCTGAAGAAGACAATAATAGATTCCCAAAATCATATGGACTGAGACAAACATGAAAATGTACAATAGTTGTTAATGGAGGACTCCATTTACAAAGCCCTGCAAAATTACAATGTGGTCAAACCTCTGAAGTAATTACCAATAAGTTTCTTCCCTTAAACAGTGCCACAGAAATATGTTTTAATTAATTAGTTAAAGAGAATTTTTGTCATATTCCACAATAGTATTTGTTCTCTCTACTGTTTTCCAAGTTATGCTTCACTTGTAAAATTCTTATTAGTTGTATGGTTATGGTATTTGTTTCGTTATTTGAGAAAGTACCTGTAAAGGAAAATAGGAATGAGGGATGGAAGGAAGAAAGGTAAGAATAAAGGATGGAAAGAAGGAAGGAAGAAAGGAAGGAAGGAAGGAAGGAAGGAAGGAAGGAAGGAAGGAAGGAAGGAAGGAAGGAAGGAAGAAAAAAATAGATGTGAGTTTTAGTTAAAGTTGGTTGTATGGAGCTGGTTTCTGTACATTAAACTTCACAAATCATGGTTCCCAACCATGATCCAAGCAAACATCATCCAATGTTTGTGCATGTTGATACTAACTGTGATGTGAGTTCACTGAGATGTTCCTTGGAGCACTATAAAAACATCTTTTTAATTTATGCTTTTGGTGTTTCATATAACAATAGTATATACATAGGAAATATAATATCATTTGAGCTATATCCTGTCCATCAGGGAAGAAGTAAAACTGCAACATTACTGGAAATGTTTAATGTTCTACCTACTTGGAATTGTCCTTACTAAGAGGACAGGCAAATTCCCAGGAAGATGATGCCAGTGGACCAATCCTGCCATATCTGTGAGGATGGAAAGGTTTTAAATTATTGATGTGATACTTCATCCTAAGAGTTGCTGTGTCCTTTGTCACTGCTTGAATGACAATTACTAGGGAGTATCTATACCAACTACTTGAGATTTGAGTATTTGGGTATTCACCTGCATTCAGTATAGTGAACTAAGAAGAAAATTTTAAAGAAAAGAAACAGTGACCACTATCCACCACAGTGTGAGAGCACCTTGTGTTCAGGTCTATGAGGTCCGTCAGCTGGATTCTGAAATGCATGCTTGTATTCATGGAAATAGCATCAGAAAAAAAAACAAAAAAAAACCTGTGTTGCAGTTACACAGATCATGTGCACAGAAATCCACTTATAAAAATTCAATTCATTTCATTTGTGAAGATTTAAGTGTATAATGGCAAATCTAACTTTTAAAAAAATTGCATTTTATTGAATGTATTTCACCCTCTACAATTCAAAACCCACAGCCTTTCTTACTTCATCATTTCCAATGGTCTGGAATAACACAAACCTAAAATCCAATGCCAGTGCTGAGGTCCCACTGATGTGCCTGGCCCATTAACAGTGAACACAGTCCTATTCCACTCAGTGAACTGCACAACAAAAGTGCATCTCAGGGGTTCAGGACCCTCAATCGTGCCCGATCGTCTCCTATTATCTTCCAGTACCTTATATTCACTGACATTTCAGCCAGAAATGATAACATATCCCTAGTACCACATTTCTGGGGACCAAGCCCAGAGTTGGCCATTCCCAGACAGGAAAAAGGGGTTGATGAGGTAAGGATGAGCTGGGCATGATGGTTGATAGATTCGTAGTTCAGAGGACTCCACAGTTCGCGCAGTTCAGTGATAAAGCCTCTATGTCCATAAACAATTCTAAATCTTTTGGTTTCTATGTATCAAAG
Source organism: Peromyscus leucopus (assembly GCF_004664715.2). NCBI lineage: Eukaryota > Metazoa > Chordata > Mammalia > Rodentia > Cricetidae > Peromyscus > Peromyscus leucopus. The sequence goes on from NC_051063.1 coordinate 182,139,203, forward strand.
CTTAGATTTACTTAATGGTTGTTTCCTACTGCTTCATCTCTACTCTCTCCTCTTGCACCCTGAACATTACAAGAAATAGAAGGTGTTATTTTTTTAATTAAGTATAGAAATCACCAACAGCAGTAACAATTTATGAGTCACTGCTTGCCTGTTAGTTTAACATTTTCTTTAGGTTTTTTTATACCTGTCTGATGTGTATGGTAGCTCTATTTCAATGGTTAAGATGTGAACATAGAAACAGAAAAGGTTAGTGCCTCTCTTAAATATAAAGTGTTTTTTGTCAGAGTGCATACTGGAAGGTCTAAAACATGGCTAGTAAGGCTTAAACAGGGTCACCTGAGTTCCTCATCATAAAATCATGAGAAATATTTTCAAACACACTGCAGTGTTTCATGTAGTTTGTGTGCCACACATGACATGTCTTTCATGTTGTTGATATTTTATTGGATGTTTTTGTGGGAAGAAGTTTGTCTGGGAGAGTAGACAGATAGCTCAGTCATACAAAACGCTTGATGGTATTTCAGTGGACCCGAGCTTGAATCTCAGCACTGATATGCTGGCTCACAACTGACTCTAAATTCAGGTGCAGGGGATTCTGACTAGCTTTTGTGGCCTCTGCAGGTACTGCAGTCTCATGGTTCACTTTTATATGTACAGGCAATATATTCATACACACGAAAATAAAAGTAGATAAGTAAATAAATCTCTGTAAAAATTAGTTCATTTTCAAATAAATGTTTCTTTCATAGACAAAAGGCTTTTGGGACTTTAATACAATGCAGTCTTCTAACAGTGACCTGTGGTGACAGCTGTCCTAACTCCCAGTTTGATTGCACAAGTACGAGATGAAGCCTGAGGTTTATGATACCACTGTAAATCTGCGTCATTTCTAATGAGAGAGGAAGGCTAGAGTGGTAAGTTGAGATGAATTACTAACATCATTACTCTGTGTAAATGTGACATACAATGCTAATATGTTCTGAAATTCTAAGATGAAAATTAAAATGCTAAAATGTTTCCTTTAAATCATGTATTTGCCTCTTAATTCTTATATTGATGAATCCATTATATTAAATATTGTAATCCACTCAAATAGAAAGGTTTCATGAGAGATAATAATGAACCTGAATAATGCCAGAACTGAAACAGTGACCAATATGAAATAAAAATAAGCTGAGTGTGCATATAAGCATAGCTGATGGGTAGAGTCCTGGCCTACAATGGCATATGGTACTTATTTGTTCTAATATCAATGAGGAAAAAAACAGTGAGGGAAGACATGTCAGCACTTGTTACTTAACAATAGAATATGATTCAACCAGGGGAGATCACCCAAGACCTATTTGTTCCTGGCTGTCATTTCCAATGCTCATATTATTGACATATAACTCATAGATTCCTTTCAGTGTTACTTTCTCAAGTTTAAGAGCCACATTTTAAGCATGTCATTATACCACTGTCATTATATACAGACATTGTTCCTGACCTATGACTTACTCATCCAGTGTTGCATAAGAATACCCTTTAGTCCAGAAACAGATTCACAACCTATATCTTCCAGGGCTGTGTGGTTTTTAAATTTCTATTAGAATGTTTACTATGGGCATAAAACTATACTAAATTCAACTATGATAATCCCACTGCAAAGACAGTCTACATATCAGGTTGAGGGAAGTGAATTATCACATTGACATGTTACCACAATCCTTCAGCACTCTCACAGATGGATTACATTACCCTGGTGGTACCCAACGTCCCTCTCAATCAGAGATTTATATTACAGTAAGTACTGACAGGGACCAGCACAAAGTTAGTTGTGCCTAATTTTGACAAACCTCTTAGATATGGAATTGGTTTTCTCCAAATTCTGTCTGTTCCACAGATCTATTTTTACCTCAGATTCCCATTCCTATATTTTGGCACTTACTCAGACTTTTCTTCTTTTCCTGGATCTTCTGCTAAGACTGAATTACAAAGTACTCATCTGGCTTTTGGCTTCTGCAGAGTAGTGTGTTCATTAGGAAGATCCTAACTCTTAATAAGCAGTGCTGTGTGACAGTGAGCTCAAGCCTGAGGTAGAGGTCTGTGACTCTGTGACCTCACCTCCCTCCAGCACTGCAATTTTCATTTCACCTACAGTAGGAATGACAGACTGGCTTTGGGAACTCAAATCATTTTGGGAGGAAAAAAAACATATTCTAGTTGCTAATTATCAAAGATACTCAAGTCAGTTTGTGAATATCTCCAAAGAGGCAAGGTTTTTTGAAGGGGCATTAAGTTTTCATCATCCTTGAAGTTTGGCTGAGGTCACACAGAAGGTTCTAGGGAGTTTGAGTTCAGATTCATGAGAAAGTTGTGGAAGTTTCTATGTCCCATTGGATCTAGTGTTCTCTGATTCCTTCCAACACAAATAATGTTAGCTGCTTTCAAAAAAAATTATGATACTTATTACTTAAATGTTTCTTTTACTGTTACATATATGCATATGTGTTTTAGTCAAGCTCACCCTACATTATCTCCTTTATAAAATCTTATCCCTTACCACTATTTCCTCTAAGTGTCATGTGTTTATTTAAAAAACCAAAGCAAACAAACAAAAGAAAAAACACTGAGATTACTTAAGGATACTGGCATGTACCTAGTGTTTTGGCATCTTTGAAAGCACGGGTAGATTCTCAAAAGTCAATTCCTTCATGAAATGTGACACTTTGCTTCCCAAATCCTTTCTGCCTTTTCTTCCATGATGACCCCTGAGTATTGAGGGGAAAAGGTGTAATATGGTGTACAATTTTTAGCTTGGACCCAGAATATCTGTTTTGTTTTGTTTTGAGACAGGTTTTTCTGTGTAGTTTCGGTGTCTGTCCTGGCTCTCACTTTGTAGACCAGGCTAGCCTTGAACTCACTGAAATCTTCCTGGCTCTGACTCCCAAGTGCTGGGATTAAAAGTGTGTGGCACCACCACCTGACAAGAGGATCTTATTCTCAGCACCTTAAATGATTGTGGGACTGTGTGTTAATCAGAATAGACTGCAATAAAACAAACAAACAACAAAAAAAACCTATTCTGATGAGGGTGGATTATAAGTAATCTCTAAGTATAAAAAATAGGAGTTTATTGGGCAGTTTATTACTATTTTCATTTAGTAAAATAGTAATATTAACTTCTCTAGAATATGTAACTCTGTAGTCACATGTTCTTTTCCATTATAAAGGTGCTTTCATGGGTTCCATCTTGTGATGTGGACCTACAATTCAATTATCAAATGATTCATTACTCCCATGATGTTCATGACATAATTGTACCAGGCTTGTTTCGCTTATAGTTCTCAAGGTTCATATCTGGGCACTATTAATGATTGCCTCTAGCTTTGGAAAATATATCTAGTAAGGTTAAATGGACCAGTGTGATTTCTCCACGTTCCATGACTCAGGTAGTGGTAGCATGCGGTATCATGGTCTGCAAAAGGGTTATATTTCCTAAGGACCATAGACTACTAAGTATTACAGGCTATTTACATTGTTCTTGGTTATCTTCAATTGATTTCATAACTCTCAAGTCCTTACACTGATCCATTTTAAAATCAGCATAGGAAATAATTAATTCTGGGGAAACGATCCAATGAATTAGGAATAAAAGGAAAAGCATGAAGTCACAATGAGCAGTGCACATCATTAGAACACTTAGTACAATGAAATACAGGTGGATTGTTTAATAATGGTATGAAAATATAATGGGAAAATGAAGAAATATGATCCATACCAGTAAATCAAACTTTAAGATCATTGAAAATATTTTTTCTTTACTTTTGTAATGAAATAGTTTGTGTGTACTTCTCTTCTTTGGCATTTACTGCTGTGGGGTTATATGTTGCCTGTGTTTTTGTGGGTGTATCTGACTTTCTTAGGCTGGAGTTTTCCTTCTAGTACTTTCTGTTAGGCTGGGTTTGTAAATAAGTATTGTTTAAATCTGGCTTTGTCTTGGAATGTCTTGTTCACTCCATCTATGATGACTGAAAGTTTTGCTGGGTATATTAGTCTAGGCTGGCATCCATGGTCTCTTAGTGTCTGCATTACATCTGTCCAGGTCCGTCTGGCTTTCAAAGTCTCCATTGAGAAATTGGGTGTTATTCTGATGGGTTTGCCTTTATAAGTCACTTGGCCTTTTTCCTTAGATGCTCTTAATAGTCTTTCTTTATTCTGTACATGTAGTTGTTTAATTATTATTTGGCGAGGGAACTTTATTTTGGAGTCTAGTCTGTTTGTTGTTCTATAGGCTTCTTGTATCTTCATAGGCATTTCCTTCTTTATGTTGGGAAAGTTTTATTCTATGATCTTGTTGAATATATTTTCTGTGCCTTTACGTTGGTATTCTTCTCCTTCCTCTATCCCTATTATTCATAGGTTTGGTCTTTTCATGGTCTCCCAGATTTCTTGGACATTTTGTCTTATAATATTTTTGGCATTGGTATTTATTTGACTGACGAATCCATTTCCTCTATTGTATCCTCTATACCAGAGATCCTCTCATCCATCTCTTGTATTCTGTTGGTTATGCTTGCATCTGTTTTTCCTGTTTGTTTTCTCATATTTTCTATTTCCAGCATTCCCTCTGTGTCTTCCTCATTGTTTCTATTTCCCTTTTCAGGTCTTGGACTGTTTCCCTCATCTGTTTCATTGCTTTTTCATGGTTTTCTTTAAGGGATTTATTGTTTTCTTCTGTTTTATTTGTCTTTTCCTATAGTTTCTTACAGAGTTCTTCCCATTTTTTTGTTTGACTTTTCATTTTATTTATTGATTTCCTCCACTTTTTTATTTATATTTTCCTCAATTTCACTTTTGATTTTTTTCTTTAAAAGCCTCTAGCATCTTCAAGATGTTATTCTTAAGGTTGCTTTCTTCTGCTTCTTCCCATTTGTGATGTTGGAGGAGGGCTAGCTTCTGGTGATTCTGTATTGCTCTTTATGTTGTTGTATGTACTTCTTCCTTGACATTTGCCCATCTCCTAGCAAATTCATTCTTGGTCTTATCAGTGCTCTTGGTCCAGTCAGAGCTGACAGATTGGGCGTTTCAGGAAACCTCTCTTGGTCTAATGAGAGGTGACAGATTCTGCTTCTCAAAAAGCCACTCTTGGTCTAATCAAGGCTGGCAGATTCCCTGTCTCTTCAGTTTACTCATGGTCCAATGATGGCTCTTTGTCCAATGAGAACTCTCTCTTTCTCTGGGCCAGGTGGGAGCTCTCTGGGCTAGATGGGTGCTCTCTGGGTCAGATGGGAGATCTCTGGGCTAGAAGGGTGCTCTCTGGGAACAATCACTGCTCATTCATATCCCTTAATATAAGTGATCTTAATTCACCTATAAAAAGACACAAGCTAATTGAATGGATACAAAAGCAGGACCCATCTTTCTGCTGCTTACAAGAAACACACCTCAAATTCAAAGATAGATATTGCCTAAGAATAAAAGGCTGGGGAAAGTCTTATGATCTATTTACAAAGCTTGTACTCTAGTTTGAACTTGCTCTGAGGTGAAAATGAGCTAAATATGCGGTTTGTGTTAGAGTGAGGAGAGATTATTATTTTCTGTGTTAGTCTGGGCAAAAGGAACAAAGCAGGCTTTAAGTGATACAGTATCAAGGGAAAATGGATCTGGCTATGAAGTATGTCCTCGTATATTTTCTGTATATCACAATTATACAGCTAAACGAAAAATCATCTTCCTGACCACCCACAGATATATGTGCCCATGAGATTACATATATAAATTTAAGAAAATGCATGGTAATGGGGAGACATCATAGCTGCAATTCCAGAAGTTTACAATAAGAAACAGTCAATTCATTCAAAAGGCAGTAACTCCAACATGCCTTAAGTGAAGACTTAGTTTTCCACCAGAAGTGTTGGCTCTAATAGGTTGACCTTTTGAACACTAGTTGTCACCTGCTGTATACTCCCATGACCTTTTGCTACCAGCAGCTCCCAATACTCCTCTCTTCCATTCCTTCCATGCCCCATCTTTCAAATATTGGTAGTTTCTTCATCCCCAATTACTATTGTTACATGTATATTCATATGTGTATGTATATACACAGGTATAGAAATACAATTTCCTCAGTCTGTTTTTGTAGTTTCTGTGTATATGACTCGAGGGTTGAACACTTTCTATTAGACAGTCAGTTAGGGGGCTTGTCCCTGGGAGAGGTATTTGTCAGTAGTCAGTACTTCCTTGTCCAGGAGTGTGACTGCATGAGATCATATCTCCTTCACATTTGCATGTCTATTGATATTGCCATTCTTCAGAACCTTATTATACAGCCATTTCTGAGAGACATAGCCTCAGAGCAGTCTTTTTGGTATTCTGGCTCTTACAACCTTTTCTCTTCCTTTTCTGAAACGTTCAGTGAGCCTTACATGCAAGACCTGTGATGTAGATATAACCACTGCAACTTGGCACTTCACAAATTGTTGATTTCAGCATTGTGTCCAGTTGTGGTTTTTCTGTGATGGTTTCTTATGAGGAAAGCAGAAGTTTAGTTAATAAGAGGTATTACCTATGTTTATCTGTGTCTAAAGGTAAGACTTAGTAAGGGATTATGATGATCTGATAAAGTGGTAGTTGTAGTGTGACAAATATTTTCCTGGAGAGATATGATAGAAATGTCTACTTATCCCAGATAGGGATGCCATAACACACATAAATATGGATATGACCAAATACCAACCTGGTGAACTTTGATTTTTATTGGGTTTAATTACAGAATTATAAGTGAGTGGATATTTACAGAAGCAGAAATGATTCAAAGACAGCTGCCTCATGGTGGCCTATCACAGCATTGGTGACAACTCACAAAAGTTAGACACCTGGAAAACAAGACATGGCCTTCATATAGTTCAACATGTTAGAGAGTATTATTTCCAAGTGACTCAGGTGGACTAAACCTCCTCAATCCAACTCTTCTGAGTCTTTGTTTCTTCCTGAAGCTGGTGTGATTTCAAGGATCTTCTTTTTGCATCTTGACATTTCCAAGAGAGACTCTCAGTTTTTATTTCTTACTCTGAAAAAAAAGTACATAATGAATCTTTCAAGTGTCATGGACTTTCTGAAGCTGTTTTGAGTTGTTAAACTTCCTTCTTGTTGTATCCTGAGTGAAAATCCCCCCTTTGGGGACAGTGACAATATTATGAGATATGTGTGGTCTTGTTAGAATAGATGTGTTTGAGTAGGTGAGACTGAGTTGGAAGTAAAATGTCACTGGGCATTTTTTGAGGTTTTAGATGATCAAGCCATGCCTTGTGTTTTTTTTTTCTTCCTGCTGCATTCCAATCCAGACTGGCACTCTCAGCTCTTTCTTGAACACTATTTCTGCCTATGGGGAAGGTAACATTTATGCATAGGTCAAGAAAGCTCATTCAGTTTTCCATGTTAAAGAAGAAAGAGTTCCATAAAAACACAGATTGTTAATGGTGATTTGGTGGAGGTGTCATGGGGACAAAGAGAGAATACAAGGAGGAATTTTAACAAGTTAATAATATATGTTGGTTTGTAACTAAATGTGGGTAGAGTTTTTTTATTGTCTTTCTACTGTAGAAGTTAAACTTAGGTCTTCTGCATATTTTTCAAATAAAAACATATTATTTCAACCCAAGGCAACACTGGGTGAGCAAGTTTCCATCCTTGTGTGAGAACAGTGTCATGGACGTCACTCATCCCTTGCTCCTTAGATTCCTATGATCAGCAGAAATCCTGACTCTTACACACTGTGAACTTCTGCCCTGAATTATGAACAGAATGAGTCAAGTGCACATCTTTATCACTCCAGGTTTGTCTTTCAGAATGGGTTTTATAACAAACTTTAAAATTATTCTCCTAAGCAGCTTTCTTTACTCATGTTTATTTCAGAATTTGCCTCCCTCATATACCCCACTCTTTCCTTTCCTTTGAACATGTCTTGCTGTTTTTTATGAGGCTTGACTTCATTTTCCTCTGCATCTTCAATTATCTTTTCAATACTCTGTGACCCTTCAGAGTGATAAAAGGCTCATCACACAGCCTGAAAAGTCATGGTAACAACAGAGAAAGGTGAATATGCATATGCGTACTCTGACTAGCTATACCAGTTATTTGGGGTGACTTCATCTTTCAATTACATGATCTGGAGATTTATTTATTTATTTATTTATTTATTTGTTTGTTTGTTTGTTTTCCAAGACATGGTTTCTTTATGTAATTTTGGTGCCTGTCCAGGATCTCACTATTTAGACCAGGCTGGCCTTGAACTTACAGAGATCTGCCTGTTTTTGCCTCTCTAGTGCTGGAATTAAAGATGTGATCCACTGGGCTGGAGAGATGCCCGAGCGGTTAAGAGCACTGGATGCTCTTCCAGAGGACCTAGGTTCAATTCCCAGCAACCACATCGCAGCTCACAACTGTCTGTAATTCTAGTTCCAGGGGATTTGACACTGTCACACCAATGCATATAAAATAAAGTTTAAAAAAAAACTATTTTTTTTTATAAAAAAAAAAAGATGTTATCCACTGACTCCCAGCTTTTGGACCTTTTCAAATTTAATTATTGAAAAAAAACAACATTTTGATCAAGTTTCACCTTTTTTTAAAATCTTCATATTCAGCACCATCTTGGGAAGGGACGATGTCTAGATGTTATTTTATCTGTACTTAACATGGAACTGTCAATTCTTTCTCTTTCTATTCTACTTCACTGAAGATGAATATCAGATATTCTTTTAAAATAATATTTGAAGTTATATTCACCAAGAATACTTATTATTCTTTGAAGTTTTTAGACTAATATTATTACCAGAATATTGATTTCCAAAGTGGCTATACACATTTTCATTCCCACTAGAAAGATAGGCTTTAATATAAATTATGAATGTAAAGAAATAGTGCCTATTCAGTACATTGTTTGACAATCTAGGAAGATAATCCAACTTGTTTAACTATAGTTCTCTGGATCTGTTGTGCTGCTAACCAGGACCATGACATAATCACCTCCAGAGACCTGCCAGTGGGGATCTTCTCCTTGTCCCAGACTATACTAGGAGTGTTGGGAAACTCAGCCTTGCCTTTCTTATTTTATCTTTGCATGGAGAAGCCCAAAGACCTGATTGTTAAAACATGACCTAGGCCAACTACATCTTTCTCTGTAAAGGAATCTTGCAGACATGGCTGCTTTTAGTCAGACTTACTATGTAGTTTATATTTCATGTAAACTTGTCTTATATTTTCATAGAATTGCCAGAGGAGCGTCCCTTAGCTCCACAGCCCTGCTGAGCATCTCTCAGGTCATCACCATCAGCCCCAGTATTTACAAGTGGTTAAAGTGCCAGGTCAGAACCCCAGGATTTTTGGCCCTTCCCTAAGCCTTGTTGGGGACTCCAACTCTTGAGATATGTCTTCTTTTCTGTGTACACAAATGGTATATCTTGTAGAAGAAAAGTTACTGGGATAAATGATTATAGATACTGTTCAGTTTTTTATCCTGGAAGACCAATAATCAAACTTCCTGTAGTCCCATTGGCATTATATGATGTCATTTTCTGGGGGCTGATGATGTGGACCAGTGGGTACATGGTGTTGATCCTGGTCAAACACAAGCAGAGGATCCAAACATTTACAAATCACTGTATCTTAGGTCATCACCTGTGACCAGAGTCGCTCAAATCATCCTCACCCTAGTGAGCAGCTTTGTGTTCTTCCATGAAACCTCTATTGACTTTACATCTTATCTGTCTGTCTATGAAGGAACCAGTAGGTGGCTGTCTAATGCCTCTTTAACTACAGGTGCATGCTTCCCTGAAGTATGCCCTTTCCTGCTATTGCAATACCACGTCTCCTTTTTCAGTCTCTGTTGTACCTGTTCTCACCAGGCAACATTCTGTACTTGTGTAGCCAGAGAGTTCTAAAGCTGTGCTGTCTGCATCTCTCTTTCAATTTATTCTAATAAGTTCTGTTCTGTGAACACAGTCAACATGAACCTCCAGAGTAGACACAGAATATCTATAAAGATTCCTTAAATGCTGTTTGCAATTAAGTCTGAGTTGCAGGCAATCTCTGCTGTATGTCATGAGTGCTGAAACAATCACCACTTGCTGTTTCCATGAAGAATATCACAGTAGCAGAGATAATTAAGATGTGGGGCTATGTAGGTTGTAATAATTTAAGTGGGCTTCCATGAGGATCGACATCCTCAGATTCCATGCCAAGTTAACCAGTGCAGAACTGCACCTATATCTGCATCCTGAATTGGAAATTCAGTGTAGGTGTCTGTCAGCAAAAGAGAACTATCGAAAAATGTAAACGTGGGAGACAGAGCATACATGCACTTGATTAGACTAAGAGGTGAATCTTTATCCTCATTCCTGAATACCCCAGCCTCTAGACTTTGGACTCAGGGCCACAACCTTGTGCCCGTACACCACCACCAATTGCAGTCCCAAAATCAAGCCCTACAGAAAGCACTAGAAGGAAAATTCCAACCTATGGAAGTTAGATACACCCATGAAAACACAGGCAATAGAAGTTCCACACCAACAAATACCACAAAAGGGAAACATACAACACTACAACCAAAAAATAACAAGAATCAACAATCACTGGTCATTAATATCCATTAATATCAATGGTCTCAATTCACCTATAAAAAGACACAGGCTAACAGAATGGATATTAAAACAAGATCCATCCATTTGCTGCATACAAGAAACACACCTCAAATTTAAAGACAGACACTACCTCAGTAAAAGACTAGGAAAGACTTTCCAATGGATATAAGAAGTAAGCTGGTGTGGCTATCCTAATATCTAATAAAATAGACTTCAAACTAAAATCAATCAAAAGAGATCAGGAATGACATTATATATTTATCACAGGGAAAATCTGACAAGATGAAGTCTCAATTCTGAATATTTATGCCCTGAATACAGGGCACCTACATTTGTAAAAGAAACATTACTAACGGTTAAATCGCACATCAAATCCCATACACTAGTAGTGGGAGACTTAAACACCCCACCCTCACCAATGGACAGGTCTGCCAGACAGAAATTTCACAGAGAAATAAGGGAACTAACAGATATTTTGACTCAAATGGACTTAATAGATATCTACAGAATCTATTGCACCTAATATTGCACCCTAATACAAAAGAATATAATTTCTTTTGAGTACCCCATGGAACCTTTTCCAAAATTGACCACATGTTTGGCTACAAAGCAAATTTCAACAGATACAAAAAAATTTGAAATACTCTCCTGTATCTTATCGGACCCATGCCTTAAAGTTAGATTTCAACAGCAAAAATTACAGAAAGTCTGCGATCTCATGGAAACTGAATAATTTCCAATTGAATTATCAATTTCCTAGAATTCAATGAAAATGAATGTACAACATACCCAAACCTATGGCACAATATGAAAGCAGTCCTAAGAGGAAAATCCATAACACTTAATGTCCACATAAAGAAGTTGTAAAAATCTCACACTAGTGACTTAACAGCACAACTTAAAACTCTGGAACAAGAAGAAGTAAACTCACCCAGGAGAAATATATGCCAGGAAATAATCAAATTGAGGGCTGATATCAATAAAAAGGAAACAAAGAGAACAATACAAAGAATCAATGAAACAAAGAGTTGGTTGTTTGAAAAAATAAACAACATAGACAAGCCCTTATCCAAACTAACCAAAAGGCAGAGAGAAAGCATCCAAATTAACAAAATCAGAAATAAAAAGGGATATATAACAACAGACAATGAGTAAATCCAGAGAATCATCAGGTCATACTTCAAAAACCTGTACTCCACAAAATTGGAAAATATGAAAGAAATGGATGACTCTCTGGATAGGTAACATATACCAAAGTTAAATCAAGACCAGATAAACTATTTGAATAGGCCAATAACCCCTAATGAAATAGAAATGGTCATTAAAAGTCTTCCAACCAAAAAAAAAAAAAGTCCAGGACCAGATGGTTTCAGCACAGAATTCTTCCAGATTTTCAATGAAGAGCTAATACAAATATTCTTCAAATTGTTCCACATAAGAGTAACAGAAAAAATATTACCAAATACTTTTTATGAGGCCACAGTTACCCAAACACCCAAGCCACACAAAGATGCAATGAAGAAAGAGAATTACAGACCAATCTCCCTCATGAACATTGATGCAAAAATACTCAATTAAATACTGGCTAAATGAATCTAGGAACACATCAAAGAAATTATCCACCATGACCAAGTAGGCTTCATCCCAGGGATGCAAGGATGGTTCAACATATTAAAATCTGTCAATGTAATACACCATATAAAAAAACTGAAAGAAAAAATACATCATCATCTCATTGGATGCTGAAAAAGCCTTTGACAAAATCCAACACCCCTTCATGATAAAGGTTCTAGAGAGATCAGGAATACAAGGAACATATTTAACATAATAAAGGCAATTTATAGAAAGCCAACAGTCAATATCAAATTAAATGGAGAAAAACTCAAAGTGATTCCACTAAAATCAGGAACAAGACAAGGCTGTCCACTCTCCTCATATCTATTCAATATAGTACTCAAAGTTCTAGCTAGAGCAATAAAAAACAAAAGGAGATGAAGAGGATACAAATTTTAAAGGAAGAATTCAAACTTTCACTATTTGCAGGTGAGATGATAATATACATAAGTGACCCAAAAAATTCTATCAGGGAACACCTACAGCTGAGAAACTCCTTCAGTAAGGTGGCAGGATACAAGATTAACTCAAAAAAATCAGTAGCCCTCCTATATACAAATGATAAATGGGATGAGAAACAAATCAGAGAAACACAACCCTTTACAATAGCCACAAGTAATATAAAATACCTTGGGGTAACTCAAACTAAGCAAGTGAGAGACCTGTACGATATGAACTTTAATTCTCTTAAGAAAGAAATTGAAGAAGATATCAGAAAATGGAAAGATCCCCCATGCTCATGGATAGTAAAAAAAATTAACATAGTAAAAATGGCAATCATATCAAAAGCAATCTACAGATTCAAAGCAATCCTCATCAAAATCCCAACACAGTTCTTCACAGACTTGGAAAGAACAAGACTTAACTTTATAATGAAAAACAAAAAAATCTAGGATAGCTAAAAGAACCCTGTGTAATAAAGCAGCCTCTGGAAGCATCATGATACCTGACCTCAAGCTCTACTTGGTGCTGGCATAACTGGATGTCAACATGCAGAAGAATGCAAATAGATCTATATCTGTTGCCATGCAGAATACTCAAGTCCAAGTGGATCAAAGACCTCAACATAAATCCAGTTACAGTGAACTTGATAGAAGAGAAAGGAGGGAGTAGTTTTGAATGCATTGGCACAGGAGACCATTTCCTAAATATAACACCAGTAGCACAGACACTGAAAGCAAAAAATAATTAATGGGTTCTCATGAAACTGAGAAGCTTCTGTAATGCAAAGGACACAGTAAATAAGTAAAAACAACAGCCTACAGAATGGGAAAAGATCTTCACCAACCCCTTATGTGACAGAGGGTTAATCTCCAAAATATAAAAAAGAACTCAAAAAGCTAGAATTCAAAATACTGAACAATCTGATTAAAAAATGGGCTACAGAGCTTAACAGAGAATTCTCAACAAAAGAATCTCAGATGCCTGAAAGACATTTAAGGAATTGCTCAACATCCTTAGTCATCAGGGAAATGCAAATCAAAACAACTCTGACATACGATCTTACACCTGTCAGAATGGCTAAGATCAAAAACACTGAAGACAGCTTATGCTGGAGAGGATGTGGAGATAGGGGAACACTCTGTTGTTCCACTGTTGGTGGGAATGCAAACTTGTACAGCCACTCTGGAAATCAATATGGCAGTGTCTCAGAAAATTGGGAATAAGTCTTCCTCAAGACCCAGTTATACTACTCTTGGGCATATACCCAAGGAATGCTCAATCTCACCACTAGGACACTTGCTCAACTATGGTCATATCAGCATTATTCATAATAGCAAGAACCTGGAAACAACCTAAATGCCTCTAAACTGAAGAATGGATATAGAAAATATGGCACATATACACAATGAAGTATTACTCAGCAGTTAAAAAATGATATCATGAAATTTACAGGCAAATAATAGAACTAGAAATTATCCTGAGTGAAGTAACCCAGACTCAAAAGGACAAACATAGTATGTACTCACTGATAAGTGGATACTAGATGTGAGGAACGGGATGGCCACACTGCAACCCACAGCTCCAGAGAGGCTAGCTAACAGGGAAAGATCCTAAGAGGGACACAAGGATGACCCTGTGAATGAGAAGTGGATGAGATCTACATGAGCAGACTCTGTGTGTGTGTGTGGGGGGGGGTGTAGTACAAGGTGTGGTGGATGAGAACATAGGAAAATGGGAGGGTCTAGGTGAAACAGGGACAGAGTGGGGAGGGCAGGGAGGAAGATACAGTGAGAGATGAGGACATCATGGGAATAGGGAGAGGCAGGGTGCTGGGGAGGCTCTCAGGAATCCACAAGGATGACCCCACATTGGTCTGCTGGCAGTGGTCCAGAGGATGCCTGGACAGGTATAATCTGGTGACCAGTCTAGAGAATACCCTAACTGTCATCATAGAACCTTTGTCCAGTGACTGATGGAGGCAGGTACAGAGATCTATGGCCAGAAATCCAATCCATGAGAGGTAGGAGGGATTCTGCAGGTGGGGGACATTGAGATCATGATGGAAAGACGTGCAGAGATGACCGGCCACATTAGTGGAAGCCAATAAACTGTAGACTAGTGGCTGTGGAGCCCCGATGGGACTAGACTAGGCCCTCTGGATATGGAAGATGGTTGTTTGGCTCGAACTGTTTGGGGAGAACTCAGGCATGGGGATCAGGATCCATCCCTGGTGCATGGACAAGCTTTTGGGAATCTGGTGCCTATAATGTGACGCCTTGTGCACTCTTGGTGCAGTGGGAAGGGACTAGGACCTGCCTAGGCTCCGTGTGCCAGACTCTGCTGAATCCCCATTGGAGACTTTGATTTGGCGGATGTTGGGATGTGGGGAGGCTTCTGACAAAAGGCTGGGAAGTGGGAGGAGGAGAAGGTGGGATCTGTGGGTTGTATGTTGAGTGAGTCAAAAATTTCTTAATAAAGAAAAACGGAAAAAATATTTAAGACTGTCCAAACAATAAATCCATATTCTTAAAAAATTGCTAAATTAAATTATTTTAAAATATGAATTCCATATGAAAGACCTTGTACAACTCCTTGGTGACTGAAGAGAAACTCCGTGTTAGGAAAGAACATGGCTGAGAATATATACAGTGTATGGGATCCTTCTAGTCGATTTTTCTTCTCAGTTGATTCAGGCTTGTGATCACTGTATTTATAATTAACTGGTCAGATCAAATTAAATCTACTGAATTCAGGGGGAAAAATATGAAAATGGTAAGAACAGCTTGGGGATAGTAATGAAGGCATGAAAGTGTTGGGCACTGGAAAGAATGTAGATTCAGTAGATGCTGTATTTCTTAAGCATAAAGTATATTCAGAATTCAGGAAAAATTAACCATGAAGTATGAAAACATGGTTAAAACACACCTTTCTATAAAGTTTCAAATGAAGTGTTCAAATTGATCTGTAGAATATGCATACAAAATAATAAATGCTGGATACATTTACATTTGTAATCAACAGATTGCTAGTTTAAATTAAGATAAATGACAGAGGAGACCAAAAGTGGGTTAGTGGGTAGCACACACTTTGTTGTCCCTGTTCTTGAGAGGAAGGAGTAGAAAGATTGTGTGTTTGTGTTCAACCTAGGTGACATAGTGAAACTCCATCACAAATAAAATAATAAACTAAAATAAAATAAAAGTGGTGAACTGTTTTGGGCTCTGATCTGAGGAAAACTGGGATACATAATTTAATGAGAACACTTAAGCCTACTATATTGATATAAAATATCTCTGGGGGAGTAACTTCCTTTGTTTTACTTTAAGATTGTTCTTATTGTAGTCCATTAACTTCCAAAGTTGTATGACCTAAAACAAGGACTTGTTTATAAGAGAAGGGATTCTGCCAGCACATTGCATGGGGCTGGAGAATAAAGAACTGGTGCTTCTATGGTCTCTCATCTACTAGCACATTCCACAGAAATTACACTTGTATCCTCAGTCAAAATGTGTTGCTTTTTAACCATTCTCCCACATTGATTTAAAGCAGTATGTAGTTGTTACTGTAAAGACTTAACTCATCAATCCACAATTCCTTTTCTAATCTACATTTATATTTTGTTTCATGTATTTCTGAGTTTTGTGTGGGGAATGACTGACAACTGCCATGCTTTCAGGTTTAAAATCTTGGTTTATTAAGTTCAGGGTCACCAGCAGTGAAAGAACAAACCAGCAAATACCTGGAAGGCAGTAAAGTTCCAGATAAGACAGATGATCACAGTGTCCAGGGTACACTGACCCAATAAAATCGCATATGAAACATACAATCAGTAGGAAGAAGGAGTAGAATGGTTGGGAGGGAACCATGAGAAGTTAACAATGGGAAACTGCCCTTGGAATATAATGTATAAGACAGGATTTTTAAAATAATTTTTATAAATATATCAGAAATACACATTTGGAGGAAAGGCATCTTCTATGAATAGTGTTGTTCTATCTGTATGCCTGCTTGTAGAAGAATGCAAATAGATTCTTATTTATTAATGTGAACCAAAATCAGGCCCAAATACATCAAAGATCTCAACATAAAACGAGACACTGAACATGATGGAAGAAAATGTATGGATTAGCATAAAATGGATCTACACTAAGGACAGTTTCCTAAACAGAACACCAATATCACAGGCACAATTAATAAATGGGAACCCATGAACTTAACAAGTATCTGTAATGCAAAGGACACTGTCAATAGAACAAACAGCAGCCTACAGATTGAAAAAGATTTCACTCAGCTTCTCATCCAGGAAAGTGTTTAATATTTAAATATATAAATTCAAGAAACTAGACATCAACAAACCAAATAATTCAATTAAAAAATGATGTAGAGGCAGTCCCCAGTAGCCAGCAAGCGGGTGAGAGACCTGTCTCCAGGCTGCATCACCACTCCTGCTACCCCCTTAATTCTGTTCCTTCAAGACATCCTCTGCTATCCTATCCCACCTACCTGGTAATTATCCAGGTGGCTAGCCCTCCCCTGCAACCACAGCAGACTACACAGTTGCAGGTAAAACCCAAACCAGTTATAAGAACAGGTAAGTGTCTGGCCTCCCATATAAAATGTCCCAACATCCAGACCCTAAACTCCAGGGCATGTCCTGTGACCCTCACATGCCCATCTCAGCACCAATAAGGCAGTTGGGTCCTGTCCTCAACCCGGGTAGAACTCCACTGCTCTAGATAGTCCCCAGCAGCCAGCAATCACATGAAAGACCTGCCTCAAGACTGCAGCACCACCAGCACTGGATTCATGTCCCCCAAGAGACACTCCACCACCCAATACCAAGCAACTGATCATGCCCTCTGCAACTAGCCCTGCCCTTCCTCCTTCTTTCTTAACAGTATAGACAATATTTTGTAGTAACCAAATATAAAATAAAAAATTCCCCAATAAAGATTGCATGTGAAAATTTAGAACTACAAACAGAACATGAAAAGACCCACTTGATGGTCATGGGGGAGAGCTGACACAATGGGATGGCTGTCAGGTGAAATATGAATTTTAAAAAGATGATTGAGTGTTTAGACTTGCTGATCAATTTTTACAAGTCAAAGAAGGCTGTAAGGGCTCTATGAGCTAGCAGAATGTTGGAAATTACCCCAAATAAATGATCCAGTTCATTTTTGAAAAAGATCAAAAGTAGGAA